>NW_007578066.1:123579-127297 GCF_000690725.1 Stegastes partitus | reverse complement strand
CCATAGAGCTGCTGTCCACACTCTGAAACTCACAACTGGTTTGCTGGGAGCAGCAGTCACCGCTGAGGTACCGGCATCAATGACTGACCAGGTTTCTGATTTAAATCTACGCCTCTGCACGTTCATTGCAGAACATGACTTGTCATTCACCACATCTCAGCCACTCGTTGGTCTGTGTAAGTCTTGACGATAAAAATGCTTTGTCAAAACTGTCCATGTCAAATCAACATGCTGGTTACATAAATACACATAATATTCTCATAATAGTCTATCTGAAAAGCTCAAAAATGTGTGTTTTCATTGAATATTGATGAAGTATTGTATTTCAAAACTAGAAAAGCACTTGGAGAGCCCACTCCTATAATGTAGCCTGGCTGTAGCTTACTCCTGTACTACTGATAAGACAGCAGTGAGGACTGAGGAATGAATGGAGTCAGAGCTTCATCTGGTGAACAAACAGCGCAATGACAGCATTCTGTGTGACTGTGACACCTAACAGCATTTACTGTTTTATGAGAAATCAACCAGATAGTAAGCCAGAACATCATCAAAATGTAATCATCTGTTCATTGTGCCATTATCAACATTTCCTGAAAATTTCATGAAAATCCGTTCATAGCTTTTTGAGTTATCTCGCTAACAGACAAACAAACAGATAAACGACGGCTAAGACGTAACCTCTTTGGTGAAGGTAATAAATAGTGCAAATGGTGCACATATAGTAAAAAGGTGAATCAATGTCCTTTTTCAGTGTCTTATACTGATTGGTTGTTAAACAACATATTTGCCCCATGTTGTAGTCAGATGGAGTACCTACCACAACCTGCTGCCTTTTTTTGAAATTACTATAATCTGTAGTCTGAGTTTGTGAAGGCAGATATCTTGATGTCTTGCTAATTAACTAGATTATACCCACCCAAAAGCAAAAAAGTTCAAGCTCAGGATTATTTTCACTTTAAGCCCTGTCCCTGTGCTGCATGGCTTCTCTCCGGGTTCTCCGGGTTCCTCCCACAGTCCAAATACGTTTTGAGGTCAATTAGTGATTCTAAAATTGCCCATAGGTGTGACTGTGAGTGTCCTGGGTTGTTTGTCTCTCTGTGTAGCCCTGTGATAGACTGACGACCTGTCCAGGGTGTCCCTTGCCTTCGTTCTGAGTCAGCTGGGATAGACTCCAGCCAACCCGTGACCCTATTGAGGATTAAGTGGTGTATAGATAATGGAGGGATGGATGGATCATGGTTTGGGTCAAAATGCAACCACTTTATAACACGTTTGAAGCTTTTGTTCCATTTTTTTTGGTTGACCATGGTGATGATTCCTGTCCGATCTAATAAATGATTTATTGACCAAAAAAAAGAGTAAATCAATACAATAAATGCCAAATATGTGTTGATTTGAAAATAAAATGCTCAGCATATAAGTGAGAAGGCAGTTTAGCTGTTTAAGAATTATTGTGGGGAGACAGCGGTGACCGAAGTTAGCAGCAGTCCAGCTGTAGATACTTAACAGGTTTTGACACAACACTAGACACCATGGATGGATTCACACCAACAGTTAAAGCTGGGGTAGACAGTATTTTTAGGCATCATTGGGAAAACAGGACTACCCTTTTGGCATATTGCAATTCAAGTGGTCTGAGAGTACAGTTTGCAGTTCTTCCTGGCTCCGGTTTCAGACTTTAAAAAAAATCTAGTCTGTGATTTAAGCCAATCACAGGGTTTTTCACCAATCAGATGACATGATATAAATAGCAATGAAGTCCACAGTGAGAGCAGGATGTGCTCGTGCAGCGAGTTAGATGGAGGATTTCACTCAAGAGAGTGGAGCTCAGCTCCTGGGTGAAGGCATCAATTATTGAATTATTGTTGACTTTTAACTTAACCATCATCCCAAGTGTGTTCTCGAAAGTCTTAGAACTGAGAGACGTGAGCAGAGAGCTGTAGGAGGAGAGCTGTGCCAGTGGAAACAAATTTGTGACTTTGTACAGAAAAACACGAGCAGCCCATGCTTATCTATCACAGCTCTTCTCCATCTCTGCTGCCATCATCTTGAGTGTAGCCATGATTTGAAGGAGGCACATGTCTGCTAGGAGATACTGCACCTGAAACCACACAGTCCCCTCTTAAAGAACTATAAATCTCTTTAATGTACATGGAGTATCTGTAGAACCGCAGTGATTTGAGGCTGTGGGGATTGCCATCCACTCTCTGCACCTAAAGGATGATAGCGAAAAAAAAGAATGCATGTACATCCACAATCCTGCAAAGTGCAGCCACGAGCTAACAAGGTCAGCTGTGCTTTTATATGATTAAAACTGACTGAATACATTTTTGTATCAACAGTGGTAACCAGAGAGACACATGGGCTACACAATATGTATATGTATCTTTGGCATGCCAAGAGAAAGAGCAAAACAACTAACACAGGAGGACTGGATACATCCATCTATCCATTATCTATACACCGCTTAATCCTGACTAGGGTGTTGGGGGGCTGGAGTCTATCCCAGCCGACTCAGGGTGAAGGCAGGGGACACCGCCTGCAGAACCTGAAACAATAGACTCAAAAACANAAGGAACCGGGTGCTTGCTTCTGTACCATCTGCTCAAAACAAAAAAAATCTCATATATGCAACTAGCAGCAAAAAAGTTGAAGCGGATCACGAGTCAGACCCCGGCGATAGAGCTGCTGTCCACACTCTGAAACTCACAACTGGTTTGCTGGGAGCAGCAGTCACCGCTGAGGTACCGGCATCAATGACTGACCAGGTTTAAATCTACGTCTGTGCATGTTCATTGCAGAACATGACTTGTCATTCACCATATCTCAGCCACTCGTTAGTCTGTGTAAAAAGTTGGTTAAAGATAAAAACGCTTTGTCAAAACTGTGTGTGTGAAATCAACATGCTGGTTACATAATTACACACGATATAGCATCAACATTTAAGAAAAGTCTTTCTGAAAAGCTCAAATAAATGTGTGTTTTCATTGAATATTGATGAAGTATTGTATTTCAAAACTAAAAAAGCACTTGGAGATCCCACTCCTGTAATGTAGCCTGGCTGTAGCTTACTCCTGTACTACTGATAAGACAGCAGTGAGGACTAAGGAATAAATGTGTCATGAACTCACTAACAGAACTGGTGGACACAGATGCTTGACTCAGAATGGGTTCAGGCAAAACGGCAGGTTTAATGTCAAAACAGGGTTCGGCACACAGGTAGTCAGTCACACAGGCAAAAGTATCCGGTAATCGGCAGGCAAAGGCAAAGTCCAAAAACAGAATCAAGATCGTGATCAAACAGGCATAGGCATCCAAAAATCGTCAGGCAAGAGGCAGGGTCCAAAAAACAGAAACAAGGTCGTGATCAATCAGACTGTGACTTGACTTGGTAAACGCTGGTACGAGGACTGTGAAGTGCAACAAACTGGCAACGAGACAGTGAGACACACAAGGTAATATACACGAGGTAATGAGGGGAGATGGGAAACAGGTGCGGGGAGGTAATCAGGGAGCAGGTGTGACAAGACAGGTGCAGGAAGTAAAACTGGAACAGAAACACCCGGTGACGTGATTTCAAAATAAAACAGGAAAGCCGAGACATACAATATGGACAGGGGCTGCAGGGTGGCGCTGTTGGTCGCACTGTTGTCTCGCAGCAAAAAGGTTGCCGGTTCGTGTCCCGGTGGGGGCACCGGAATCTTTCTGCGTGGAGTTT
>NW_007578066.1:120814-122619 GCF_000690725.1 Stegastes partitus | reverse complement strand
GAAACCAAATTGCTAAATTTATTTTGTATTTAATTTTGTTTTGGTATACGAGGTAAAACTATCCTAGAATTTCTTAATTTAATCTTTCAAAAGGTTTAATTTCTCCTTTGTTTCATCACACAGCTTCAGCACAATAAGATGTCACACGTCTCATGGTGATTAAAATGACTATATGAATATAAATAATAGCTCCTTGGTTGAGAATGACCTGCAGGTTGATAAACAGTCGATTGGAAGCCAACAGTGCTTTGCTAAATGTCAGTCATTGTTCTTTCCATTTGTGTAAGATGAATTAGGTCTTGGTCACAGATGAGTGCTGAAGGCAAGAGAACGAGTGGAGATAATACATCAACGTTTTAAATGCATTTTCAAAGCTAAACCTGCAATCTCACCCTTAGCCCATGGGACACGAAGCCAAGTCTCATCTCCATATCAGGGGGGTTTGCTTTGCTCGCCTTTGCCTCGTTTACCTGCCCAAATTGCGGCAACCCAGGATGGCATCTCATAAAACTGTGTGATGGAAAGGAAAGGTCAAGCCTGAGACACACTCTGCGTGCCAAATCATAAAATGTTTTCTACAATTGTTCTCAGAAAGAGAAATAGATGTGATATTACCTTTCATCATCATGAAACTTAAGCAGTATGTTGGCCTAAATTTATATTCATAACCCGCATGCCAAGCACACACATGAAACAAATACAACAAAGGATATAATGGAATATTTTAGTCCTTTGTCGTTCAAACAGATAGAATAAAACACAGCAGGGCCAGGAAGGAGCTGAGGGGGGCAAACTCAATCATGGAAGTTTAATATCTGAGAGGAAAATAGTATGTATGAACTGTGCCAGTTTTCCGAGGCTGTGTGTGTAATAATTTCTTTAATGTGCCACTTAAAAGGGTATCAGCAACCGGCTTCATATGGACAAGGCCAACAGCCATCTGAAAATGAATGAAAGAATGAAATGAGGCCAAAAACCTGAGCAAACTTAAGCCAGAATTGCAAGCGAATGTTGCAGATAAAGAACAATCTGTTTTCTCCCTCTCTCATTTGTTTTGATGTTTGCTTTTTTTGTGTGCTATACAGTCCATGGTACCAGTATGGATGGAGAGAGACTGGAGAGACTCCAAGAAAATTAGAAACTGTAGTGGTGGTGTGAAATGCCCCATCAAATGGGACTGGACAAGACAGGGTAAAAGTCACTGGTCTCTCTTTCTGTGGCATTTATGTTCGTCGTCATTGAGGTTAAGGGTAAAATGAACTTTATTGAACCTTGAGGGGGAATTGTGTAACAGCTTGACTTCTTGAAATCGCTCTTAACCTGACGATGTAGTAGCAGTTAAGAAAAAAAAACAAAAAAAACAGAAGGAGCACTTGTCTTTCAAAAAGAAGCGTGGTCTGAAAAAAGAACGTTTTTTTTGCTGATGACCTAACACAGTTGTTCTCAAGTACAACTTGAAGAGGCTTTTGAAGACTGGTAAAATATACAGGGTGGAAAAATATGTGGGTCTATAACTGCTAGCGGGATGGCCGTAGAGATGGAAGTGTTCATCATTCAGGCCACTACTCTGACTAACACTTCTCATCACATATATTAAATCATTTGCCTTAGAATTTTGTACAGGTGTGCATTCCCAAAATCTAATGACCTTTACATTTAAATCCTCCACCATCATGACATTTTGTTTTCATCCAACGTAGCTTAAAAAATATGGAATGGATTGCCATGGGAATTGAAAGGATATTTGCCCTGCAGAGTTTCTACATTTAGAAACAGAAAAGTTGGGTTCACTCACAAATGTGTTA
>NW_007578066.1:100631-120085 GCF_000690725.1 Stegastes partitus | reverse complement strand
TTTGTGGTGATTATGGTCTCTGTTGTATTTTGTGCACTTTCCAGTTGGTGTCTGTGTGGTGGGTTCTCTGTGCTGCTGTGTTTCAGGCTGGGCGGAGAGCTCATCACACATCTGTCACCCATTTTCCATCAGCCACTGGTTAAAGCCTGCCTTCAAGCGTGCTCCAGTGCCAGATGATTGTTCAGCCTTTCGTGGTATTGTGGCCGCTCAATTCTACTAGTCTTGAGTACTTTTGTGTTTTTCAGTCTGGTGATTTCACTGACCTCGTTATCTTTTTGCCCGTTCCAGCACTGCCTCCACCAGCTCACCAGCAGTCCCTGTTCAGCCTGCACGGAGAACCCCACCAGCACCAACCAGCACGATTCACTGCACCAAACCCCGCACCTCTACAGGAAATCACTGGCACCACTTCCACCTCACAGCCCTCGGAGCACCTGCATCTCGGAGTGGACCCCGTCTGGCACCTCATCCCCTACGAACTGGTTTCCCCACGACGGACCTTCACTCCCCAGTTCCCCAGGAATTCCCCTTTACCCCTGACCAGATCAATAAATATTCCTTAACCTTCTCCGCCGCCTCCCTCTGCATATTTTCTGGCGCAGAGCCGCCACACCATTGCACTACTAGTGGTCCAAACTAGACATGGGACCATTACAATCCCAGTTTTGTTATGGATTTTCATGTTGCAACACCACAGATGTTTTGGGTTTTTTTTTCCCGTTTGTTTGTTTTTTTCAATATATTCAGTAAAATCTGTTGGCATCTAAGGTATGGATTTGGAAGAAAAGTTCACATAGGCCAAATAATTACTCTGCAGTTTAAAACCAACTTCCATGACTTGTCCTAGTACGCCATCATGAGATAGAAATTTTAGGATATTTTCTTTTGCTCAAATGTCTGCTCAGTTTTTGGATGGACCTCCATGACATCTGGTACACACATTCATACTGTCTACATAATGAACTGTAACAGCTATGTATCATCATCAGGTCTACCTTTTCTTTTGTCCAATATTAGGAATTCTGCTGGTTTGCAAGGTTGGTGACTTGGAATTTCAGCTTCTAAAGCATTGCTGTATACCCTATACTTACTAGTTAGATCATAAAAGAACATTTAGTTTTTGTTTTCATATAAATCTGGTACATTTCACATTGATCAAAAGCTTTTTGCATTGTGTATTTTTCATCTATAACAGCACTGTCTGCATTGCTGCTATCATACACTCAGTGAAAGAAAAGAAAATAAAAATGACCATGTTCAGACAATGCTGGTGAACAGAACTACTGAGACGGAGCAGCTATTGACAAGCTGTTATAGAGGCAGAGCTATTACAACAAAAAGAGATATGGTAGACAATGGACAAAATGGTCCTTTAAGTGAATCACTCCTACAGTAACTGTGAAATGTACGCGTTGTACTGAAACGCTGCAGTCTTTTTTCATTTTGCAATTGCATAGCACTTTCTATAGTTCCATAAAACATTCATAATATTCAACAAAGTATAATCTGAAAACCAATTGCAGAGGAGGCACTGCACAGTGACAATATTTTTCCAGCCAATGTCACCCTGACCTCCTCTTGACCTGAGAACCTTACAACAAAGAGCAGCACAACTGTGGAAATAACTGCCGCAGTTCAAACGTCTGATTAAAAATTTCGACTGATCAAATCAGCCTTATTTATTCACAGTGCCAGAGGCTACGCATGATTGGCTGAAAACTAGCATCAAGCTGTACTTGATTAGTGATGTCTGATGAGCTTCTTCCCGCTTGTGGGGTTGGGTGGGGGGGTGGGCTGTTGATTTGGGCTGATGAGACTTAATCATGCTAATCAATGGGCTCAAGGAGAAGGGGAGGGGGCAATGGAGTTGAAACATAAATAAAAAAAATAAAAAAAAACGTCTCTCTGTAGCTGGATTGGGTTTCCTGCTACGACTGTGAGAATCGTCTCCATTCAAATTGTTTTATGATTATGCAGTGTGTTAATAGGGAGAGTATTGGTTTCAATGAAATTGCCAGTACTGTTGGTGTAACTGTAAATACAGCCACCTTGATTTTTCACTCCAAAATGTTGCAGACCACTTCAGGAACATTTACCAGTTTGCAACAGATGAGCTGCAAATGCTCAGATTGACACGAGCTGTCACTCTGACTGCACTCTTTCACCCAGCACTGCCCTCCACTGCATGTAATTTATGTTTTGACATGACATTAGTGTACACAAGATGCCCGTCCATGCACCCAAAGGAACTTTAAAAACCTCAGAGTTCAGCATTTGGAGAAAGTCAGGAGAAAGCTGAGTAAATTTAAAAAAAAAAAAAAAAAGTTTTTGACTCTAAGATCATTTCATGTTTCTGGGATGTTCACTCATATAATTATCATAGAAATCAATGTGTGTGTTTGATGTGGAATAAATGTTGATGAAATAGCCTGCAACACCATTGTAGCTTACTGTTATTTGCATAACCCCAGTTCTCTGAATGGTGAGAGTTGGTGTCTATGCATTGGAGCGCCTCCCTTTGTATTCTTCAAAGCATTTGTTCCACCGTGCCAAACTTGGATGGTGTAGGAACCTCCTCATGTCCCATGGTAACGTCTCATGTTGCTAATTAGACACATTTCTCTTGACACAGTGTATTGGGGGTTGGTTATAATGAGGGGCGGTATCCTTCTAGTGCCAATCAAAGTGAAACTATCTAAGAAGAACGAGGAAGTTTGACTGACGGAATGAAACTGTTCAGGAATCTAATAGTTTTGGTTGTTAAATCATTTGTCCTGGTTTACTAGCAAGGCGTGACATGAGCATTAAAAATTCCTGGAGGTAAAATTTCATAATGTCGGGTGGTGGACCTGTTTTGCTCGGCCAAAAACACAAACCGACTAATCCTTAGGCTCTGTTTTTAGTGAAGCATTGAGTGAAGGAGCTCTTACATAATGCTACAAATAAGGATGAAACACAGTGTGCTGCCGAAGTTTGATTACTAATTCAGAACATCAAGGTGGAACTGCAAGTGCACTCTGTGTCTTGCTATTCTGACAGATGAATACCAAGATCAATCCTGAAGTGAACTTTGAGATGTTTTCTTCGTGGTGGGATGATTAAAGAAAGCCTGTGTTTCTCAGTTGACTTCGCTGACACGTCTGTAGAAGTGATGTCAAGGAAAACACTTGGCATATTGTAACAGCTGGAGGTGGATCTATCACTTCATTGTTTTTTTTTTTACTGTGCTTCTGTCATAACACAGAAAAGAAAAGGTTGGGGTGGTGCATGTTGCTATGAAACAAACACTTCACCGCACAGCTTGTAGATTTCTGTTAACCAAATCTGGTGTTGCTTTGCTACAGTAAAAGGACATAGAGACATCCATGTGTTCTGAATCATCACAGAATTCATAGCTTCATGTTTTGAAGGTTGTAGGTAAGCAAGTGTCATAAAGATAATGTCTTAAGGAGTGAGCAACAAACATGCACCTGAATGTTAAGTACCAGAAATATACTAACAAAGACGTAAAGGACAAAATCTTACAATTAGACAATAATCTCTCTTTCAGGCTGCATGTTTCTGTAACCGAAGTAAAACAGCTGTCCTCTAAATGAGGTTTAAATATTTAAATACTGAGTACTCCATTACCTATAAGTGATATTAATTATATATATATTTATATATATAGACCATCCAGCAACATGAAGTGCTTTAATTCGCACTAAGCTCTCAACGTTTTACTGTTTTGAACAGGAATGAGGAATTTCAAACTGAACTCACCTTTTTATACAGAGAAGGCAGAAATGAATCAATCATAACATTCAACCACTGACACATTTTTTTTTTCTGTTCAGGAATGCAAGTAAATAACTATAATTGGACATTTTAATCAAAAAATAATAATGTGCTTTACTATTATTATTTTCTTTTTGTAAAACAGTTAATTTGAAAATGTGTGGATAACAATAACAATAGGGCTGCAAGGTGGCTCAGTGGTTAGCATCGTCACCTCCATATATTTATATATACACACTTGTATTTTGAAGTAATTTTTTATCATTACTCATTCTCCTGAAACATCCAGTCAGCTTCAACAGGGTCATTCTCTGCTCAAGCAAAGTGGATTTCCCTATTTGAGTTAAGCAGAGTACAGTATCACTGTCTGAGGGGTAGCATTTGTAATACTTGGGCTTCTGCATATTAATATTTGGCAAGCTGTGTATATTAATATTTGACAGTGCTTTAATATTGGTATATTACTTTGCTGTATATTTGTGCCTTGTAAGTCTGCTCCTCTCTGGGGAGTGTAAAGGAGAAACTAGTGTGGACTCTCTTCTCAGCCCATTAAACTGCCAGCTGTATCCTTCTTCTTTCTATTCATATGTACTGTATATTGATCTCCCCAGTTGCATGATGTTATGCCTGGACCGTGCTTGCACTGCTGGCTACAGATATTGCACTTATGCTCTGACTTTATGCTTGTATTTCAGGAAAGCCCTGCTGGCAAGCCCCGTGAGGTTGAAATCCTCATTACATCCAACATTAATAAACAGTATAATACTCTGGATATTACCCATTTCAGCACTTAACCGTTAGTCATTAGTCAAATTACCAAAACAAGAAAAGAAACGTTATTTTGTCACAATCAGCTTATGCAACACAATGCAACATGGATGTTTTGGAGAACTGTGATTCTGAAGGAGCAGGGATGGCTATTAGTTATCTTGTGTGCAGAGCGGATAATCTGTCAGGTGGATGGTGCAGGAAAGAGCTATGCTGACAAAAGAAGCAAAGAACTTCTGTAGAGAACATGGATATCCTTTGAGTGGCTGCTGGGCAAAAAATTGCCAGCTTCTCAATGTACAAACCATGATGTCTGCATTGACTCTCAAGCTCAAATGAAAGGCCAATTTATGGTTTCTGTGGACAGCTGTTGAGTCAAACTCAAAACAGGCACACACTTCTATACATACTATAATTGGGAGTATGTGTATGTGGAAATGTTTCACATGATAGAAAGCATGATGGTGGCCTTGTGATAGGAAAGTCTGATAAGAACGAGTTAGACGGGACTGTATGAAAAAGTCAAAAAAGAAAACAGCTGCTTAGCAACAATAAGACCAAGGCTGTGGAGAACAATATAAACATCATGATATATGTATGGAGCATGAAATGAGCATCCACTTTACTTTACTGGCACACCCTCAGCCAGTGCAGAGGCTTCATTTACAATCGAGCCAAGAAAAACACAAGAAGAAAAAAAATCTACATAAATAAGAGATATGAACAATAAAACTAATAAAGGCAAAGTTTAAATAAAATGATAAAATATAATAACAAAAAAACAGCACAAAGTTTTAAAGCATTAACTAGAGTATTTGAGTTTTTAAAAATGAATAGATGTACAAAAACAAAAACAGCTCCAAGTAAAATATGTCAAAATTAAAAACCTGAATTGTCCTAACGATACAAATGAGTCAAGCTTTAGATTGTTATGCATTTTAATCCAGGTTGCAGGAGTACAGTGAGTAAAACGGGATTTTCCAAGCTCAGTAAAAACAGCTGGCACCTGTAATTTGATCCAGTCATTTGAGCATGGATGGTAAGGGCATTAAAAACCAGCAGTGAGATAATGGAGTGGGATAAAAACAGTAAGATCCTTATAAATAAATAAATAAAACCCAGGGTCGACCATGCCGTACAGAGACTAGGGGCCACTCAACCTTGTCATACATTTCAAATTGATGAGTGTTATAACTATCACCAGTCATAATTATTGATTCAAAATGATAAATAGTGTTCAAGTGCTTAGGAGCTGCATCTGAAGCATCCATGTACAAAATGTTGCCCCAGTCACTTTAGTAAGCATTTTCCTACAATGCAGTGGAACACATCATTTTTTTCTGTAAAACAACAGATTTTTTTTTAATGCGATTTAGTCACCAGGATGGAGACATTAAAAGTCAGCTTATCATCTATTAAATTCTTAAATACTTTTACTCTGTAACTCCTTTAAGGTTTGTACCAGTCAGAGTAAAAATGGCCAGATTGTTGAAGCAATGTTTTTGGCTGTTGTTTTGGTTTGTTTGTTTGTTTTTTCTGCTTTGAGAAACAAGTTCATACTTACTAAGTGCAACTTGTAATTAATTGGAGCTGTCTTGAATGGCTTTTACAGTAGAAGTTACAATATTGTGTCATCAGCATAGAGATGTATATTACAATAGACAAGGTAATATCAACGATGTAGACAGTGAACCGAAATAGGCCCCAGAATTGAGCCTTGAGGAACACTTTTTGTGAAATTCTGATTTGACATTTGTATAAGTCACACACTGCTGTTTGTCCAACCAACACTGTGGAGTCTTTCTAAAAGCAAAGAAACATCAACTGTATCAAATGCCTTGGAGCCAACAATAAAAGTTGCAGCAGTAATGCTGTTGTGTTTGCTCCCAAATCTGACTGATGTATGCTGACAATAGGAATTATTTTACTTGCTTGTTTACTTGAGGTTCTGGGATTTGGGATTTTGAAATCGGCCTGTAGATCTGATATTGAACACCCATCTGCTTTGACCAAGAGAAGAAGGAGAGAGAGGAGTGCTTTCCAGAATCTAGCAGGGTTTGAATACGCTTTGGGGATGATATGCAAGTAATAATCTGATTTAGCCTTTCCCTTTCTAGCAGTGGATTTGTTTCAGTGTTGGTTAAAAGCAAGCCAGTGACCAGGGTCAGATGTACACTTGGCAAGAGCACAGGCTTTATTTCTTTTGTTTCTTGCTTTAAGAAATTATGCAAATTCTGTGTAGAACCAGGGACTTCATTCTGTGCTCTGTATTTCTTAAAAGGTGCATGCTTATCAACCACAGTACTAAAAGACTTGCAAATAGAGTTCAGAGCTTGTTTAACATCTGGGGATGAAACATTATTGTGAATACCACTTGCTAACAGATCATTTTAAAACAGCTCATTAAAATGTTGAAAATGTTGCCTTATAACCATACTCAGACGTGACTTTTTCATTTTAGTGCTTCTCATGCAAGCTACTGGACCGTAATCACTAAAACCAAGCTCAAAGACTAAAGTGCAGCTTTTCACTCCCCACATGGTTAAAATAGGGTAAAACAAGGGTTTTTAAATTTGACCTTGTCAGGTCTGTAATGAATTGTGAAAAAATAAAATTGCAACCGGCCTATTTTTAAAATTTAGATGCCGCACTTAAGTAAAACAGTTGTTTTGAGAGAGAGAGGAAAAAAAAAAAAAACAAGAAACAAAAAAAACGCTTTTTTAAAGCTAAAAATTCAAAAGACTTTTTTTTTTTTAAACTGTGAGTGCATTTATGATTGTACAGGGAAAAGAAGACCTGGTGTAAATGACCACTTCTTCAGCTCTTGAGCACCTGTCCATCTTAAAGAGATTGTAGTCATCAAGTGCAATTTCAGAGTCATTCATACTACACCTCATCCAGGCTTCAGATAAAACCACATCAGGGTCTGTTGGTGATGGTCAAATGTTGAGCTAATCTAACTTCTCCTGTTGCACAATGCTCTGTACAATTATATAATTAAAACCTAAACTGTGCCTATTTTAAAAGTTGAATGATTAAAGTCACTATAAAGTCAGAGTCATGTTCTTTGTCGTTCTACGATATGAGCTCAGTAGCAGGTGTAGCTGAATTTGAAGTGAAACCACTGTGATAGGGACCAGGATTGGGGGAACATTATTCACTGTGGTATTGATCATCATTGGGCAGGTTTATGGGCACATGATGATGAGATGGCCATGTAGACAGTGGAGCATGTTCACAGGTAAATATAGGAACACATGGATGGTGGACACTGTGTGCCAGATTGTGAGAAAGCACCCAAGCACCAGCTTTGTTTAGGAGGAGACCATCTGCATAGAACAAATGTCCAAGTTGAAATTGACAATATAATGTACACTGTGAGTGTCGCATGCTGAGCAGGCTGCTGAAGCAGCCCAACTCATGGTCATGAAATGTGGCAGCAGAAAATGAGAAAGTAACCATGGACCTCTGATTACCTTGAACTGCCCAAGCCTGCAAGCTATTAGACACCAACTTGAGTAAACCTTAACACACCTTAAGAAAGTACTGGTCATGGAAGATCCTTTCTGTATGCCAAAAATCTGCTGGTTTATGGAACTCTAAGGTGATGTGCCATGTAGCTAAACATGATACATCTCAGGCTGGTATTGCAAAAGACTTGTGTCCCAAGACATTTGTGATCATGAGGCTACTATCCTACTGTAAGAAGTGGAAACACATGGCAACGTATCCACAGAAGGTTTAAGCAAGGCCGAGGGATTGGATGACAATTGCTTGTGGGACCAAGCTGAGGTCTATAAAACTCAGTGGAGAAAAAAGGGTGGTAACAAAGGTTGGTATAAGGAAAATGTGGCTTTCATACACTGGTTCACTTAAGAAGATGAAAGAAAAACACAAAAGTGTTTAGAAAGTGATGAAAAGACAAAGTCCTGTGGTGTTAAAAAAAAACAACAACAAAAAAACGTAAATGGCCTGACATTCCTGGAAAGACAGCTCTCCGCCATGCCACTAACTGTAATGGCTACAGGACAATAAAGGAAGGCCTTGTTTGATAAAAACACATGAGAAGGTTAGCATTCCACCTCTGTCTACTTGTCACAGGTTTATTGTTCAGTTCATTTGAAGGGCTGAGGAAAAGCTACAGTTTTGCTGGTCTGTAAAGTCTTGAGGAGCACCGCTTAAAGTTAAAGTTGTCTCAGAAAACATGACAGGCAAAATACATGAGAGTTAGTACTAATGGCTCTGTGGGCTCTGGATGGGAGAAAGCAATTCACCTGTCAAGTCGAACAATGTAGGACATAGATGCTTACCAGTTCACATGGGAAGCCATATAACTCAAAGATGGCCAGAAAACATTCATCCCTTGTGTCAACCAATGTCTCCAGAAAAAGCAGGAGGAGCAGTTTGGATAATGAGCCAATTGGCATTAAGAAGATTGACAACCTCCTGTGGGATCGGAAAGCGCATAAAACTGGCAATCTGTCTTGTACAACGGGAAGTTGCCAAAATGTCAGTGCGGTGGCCCATAATGAGGCAGGGTAACCCAAATAACTTTTAATCTCTTAATGAGAATTTGGTTGAGGTTTGAATGATCTGCCTGTGTTCAACTTTATTGCTCCTATGTTCACTGTGACATTGATAAGTTTGTCTCCTCCTTTCTTGGAGTTATATCTACTGTTCTTCTCTGTTTTCTTTATTCACTGTTTCTTTGTTTTCAGGCCCATATCCATTCATCTATACACCGCTTAATCCTCACTGGGGTTGTGGAGGGGCTGGAGTCTATCCCAGTTGACTCAGGGTGAAGGCAGGGGACACCCTGGACAGGTCGCCAGTCTATCACAGGGCTACACTTAGAGACAGACAACCAAGCGCGCTCACATTCACACCTACGAACACCAATTAACCTCAACATGTTTTTGGACTGTGAGAGCAAGCCGGAGAACCTGGAGAGAACCCACGCTGCACGGGGGAGAACATGCAAACTCCAGTTAGAATGATCCTGGGTGTCCTCACCGGGACGTGAACCGGCGACCTTCTTGCTGTGAGGCAATGATGCTAACCATCGAATCACCTTGCAGCCCTGAAAGTGTAATACTGATCTAAATTTCCCCCCAAAAAAGGACTAAGATCCCACATCCCAGGCGTCCTCACCGGGGGCCTTCTCACTGCGAGGCGATGGTGCTAACCACCGAGCCACCTTACCTTGCAGCCCCATATCTTAAAGCATTTATTGTTATTGTTTATCAGTGACTAACTTACGATAACCAAGCCTTTTCCTAAACCTAACTTCCTTAATTTGTGGCAATGGCGAGTACTTCTTGTTCAGTCTTTGTTGTGTCTCTGCATATTAAGATGAGTCTTACTTTAGAAATGATATGTTACAGGCACCCCAGATAGCATAAGCCAGAGGTCTGACAGCAAGCCTCTAAGTGATAGCCTTCGCTTAGCACCATCAGAAATAAAAGCTCCAGTTACGTTGACAACAAGAAGTGAATTTGGCCATGCGTGTTTAAGATTGATGTATTCATTACAATTCCATCATTACCTACCTTACTTTGGAAACACAGCTCCACTCTGCTGTCAATCATCGTTGACTTGAACAAATGTCAGTCAATCAATAAAGAATAATAACTTCTCCTTCCTCCTCTGTTTTGGCCTCATCTACACACTTTCTAAACCTTTTGCACGTTCTTAACTGCAGAAACTCAGATCCTTACCTTCTTTTGTATCTTTCCTCTGAAGGCTATAGGCCGCCAGCAATGTTTGCCAAATAAGATGTCTTCGGATTCTGCTCACGGGAGGTTATTATGAAAATACATCACGAAATATAATTTTTATCGAGCCAAGGGGTCCATTAATTTGAGCTTAAAAGTGAATCCATTTGCAGCAGACGCCACTACTCTTCCCTGTTTCAAATCACTCGCAGCCATTTGTAATTGCTTTGTGCCTTGAGTGGAATGGACGCATGCTTATGATTGAATGCACAGTAGGCATTGATCAGAGAAGCAGATATCTCGGGTTTTCTCTGCAGAAATAATACTTTACTGATGCCAACTGGGATAATTCCCAAAACTAAATGGTCAACAATTTAGATTACAGCCCTCAGCAATGACGTCCTGGTGTAAAACTGTCGGCAACAAGCTGCTTGATTTTCCTGGGGGAAAGATTCAGTGCAGTGCCAAATATTTGCTGTCTAGCCTCTGTTTAAGCTTGTATTTATATTCTATGTAGATATTTCCTCTTGCTAAATTTGCCGTTCCATTATGGCAGAACTAATCCACAATGGGTACCTTTGTGTTTTGCTGTTCAAAAGGTCTGTTGAGGCACAAAGTAGCTGTTTCCCCTTTAAAATTAAGGATGTGTTTCTCTCCTGACTTATGTACTCAATGCAGTGTGGGGAAAAAGTTGGCACTAAAGGAAACTACGACACACAAATACTACTACATGATATATCATCTCTGCTATGTTTTGAACATGAAAAGTTATGGGTTGCGGGTTTAAATAAATCACACATCACTGTGACCACATCAAGGCTAAGGTTCTTTTGCTGAGAACCAAGGACAACTAAACTAATCTGCTGGATGATTTATAGGCTGCACTCTGAAGAACACAGTTTTGCTGACTGTAAAAGCACTGATGCCCAAGTTCCTTTCATAGATTTAGATGATAAGTTCAGTTAAGCTGATAAAAATGTGAATCTCCTCACCTGGACTGTAGCAACAACAAGAAGCAATGACTGGTACACAAAGTGCTTTGAATTGTTATGCCCTTGGTTTGTTTCTCAGTCTGCCTGATGTCTTCCTGGGGGTCTTTAGGTTCATATGGAGCTTAAAGGAAAGACCTCCAGACACAGACAATCTATTTAGTACAAGTAGTTTTTAACTGTCTCAGAGAAATGGACAGTTTATATCTATTTTGACCCGTACTAGCCAAAGCCTTTAGAATGTCTCAGGGGAAATCTATGGAAAACTATTGCCAATCGTTTGTTTCTTTCAGAACACCCTGGATAGACACAGACATTTTTTAAGGCACAGACAAGGCGAGAACATATCAAAGGAGTCTGGAGGACAGCAAGAGAAAAAGCTGAAATAACATGTCGATGTATTCACAGAGTGCAACACACGGTGGGAGCAGATTTGTACCAAATGATTTCTGTCCAATAACCACAAACTGCAAAAATTCTCCAAAATAAAGGCTGGTTAAAAACAACAAATGTGGATTTTTTTTTTTTGTTTTTGTTTTTCCAATAAATTATTCGACAATAAATTATACAATATTTTAAAAACAGATGAGCGCTGACATTTTGAGACATAAACAAAGAACATGCAAGTTTGACTCTGTAAAGTTCTTGTGACAGTTTTAAATTGTATGAGAACAGGTGAGAATCAAGCCAACTGAGTCTTTTTAAAGTAATAAATAAATAAATTAATTAATTAATTAAAAATAGGAATAACCCATTACTTAAGATTTTTTGAAGGGGTTCAAAATAAAGTAAATCACACAAAGTATTTATTGTTGATATTAGTCGTTCATTCACAGTTATTCAGTTTGAGCTTCGAAGAGTTCAGTACAGTGGTGCTGTGTGAACGGAATTTTAAAAGTCATTGTCATTGTAGGTCGTTATAAGACAGGAATGTTCAATTGCTGCACAAGCATTTAGTTTACACTTATGTTTAGTTTACTCGATTCTCAGGACTGTCTGTATTAACACTCTAAAGTGCTTTGACACCCCACATGGCCACCAACAAACTCAATAAAGGATATATAAATGCTAAACACTACATGCAAGTGTAATATTTCAAGCGTTTTTGTTGTTGTTTTGCTTTGAATGATTATACCGTATAGCACATCATAACAATGATCCAGTATCTCAAATTATTAGAATGTGTCCTAAGATAAATTTAAAAAAGGATTTACATTATAAAAATGTCCAACTTCTAAAGAGTCTTTTCAGTTACACACACAGTACGTGGTTGGTGCTCATTTACCATAATTTACTGCATAGATGCTGTGGGCATGGAGGAAAACTGCACCGGTGTGGTTTTGTTGAAGCCAAAAATGCTTTGAATGCTTTGACAGCAGCCTTCAGCTCATCTGCACTTTGGGGTCAGGTGTTTCTCCTATTCCTTTTGACAATACCCCATTTAGGGTTCTGTGAGGTTCAGGTCAGGTGAGTTGGCTGGCTAATCAAGCACACTAATATCATAGTCAGCAAACCCTTTGGTCGTAGTTTTGTCTCTGTGGGGAGGTGCTGAGTTCTGCTAGAAGAGAAATTCAGCATCTCCACTGAACTCGTCGACAGATGGAAACATGAGGTGCTTTAAAATCTTGTGGTAGATGCTGTGTTGACTTGATAAAACACAGTGGAGAGCCGACAGAACGAGAGCCAACAACATGGCACCACAAATAGTCACAGACTGCAGAAACTTCACACTGGACCTCAAACATCTTGGATGCAGTGCCTCTTACCTCTTCCACCAGACTCTATAGGATCTTGTTTTCCCAATGAAATACACAGTTTACTTCATCTGAAAAGAGGATTTTGGACCACTGAGCAACAGTCCAACTCTTTTTCTCCCTTACACAGGTAAGAGATTCTGATGTTGTCTCTGGTTATGGAGAGGCTTGATATTAGGAATGAGACGCTTGTAGCTCCTTTCCTGAAGAGGTCTGTACTTGATGGCTCCTCATGCACTGACACCAGCCTCAGTCCACTCTTTGTGAAACTCTACCAAGTTCTTGCATCAACTTTTCCCAATAATTCTCTCAAGCATGCATTATCCTTGTTGCTCGGGCATCTTTTCCTACCACCCTTTTTCCTTCCAGTCAACTTTCCATTGGTACGCTTCAATACAGCACCATGTAAACGGCCAGCCTTTTCAGCAGTGGGTTTCTGCGGTCTACCCTCCTTGTAGAGGGCTTTCTTCAAGTCACCTTTAAGTCACCAGTTGTCCCCATGATTGTGGTTGATGTACTGTACCAGACCAGGGATACACATCAGGGTAAAGGCAGGGGACAGCAGTCTATCATAGGGCTTCTCATAGAGACAACCAAGCACACTCACATTTGCTATTTAGAATCACCAATTAACCTCAGCATGTTTTTGGACTGTGAGGAAGCCTGGGAGAGAACCCACGCTGCACAGGGAGAACATGCAAACTCCACATAGAAAGATCCCAGTGTACATAAACCATGGATGTTCTAGCTGCGAGGCCCCGGTGCTAGAGGTCCCACCGTGTAGCCCAACAGTAATTCACTGAAACTCAACATAAAATATTTTGATATTTCATGTTGTGTTTAAGGGCTGCAAGGTGGTGCAGTTGGTTAGCACTGTTGTCTCACAGCAAGAAGGTCGCCGGTTCGCGTCCCGGTGAGGACACCAGAATCTTTCTGTGTGGAGTTTGCATGTTCTCCATGTGCAACGTGGGTTCTCTCCGGGTTCTCCGGCTTCCTCCCACACAGTCCAAAAACATGTTGAGGTTAATTGTTGATTCTAAATTGTCCATAGGTGTGAATGTGAGTGCGCTTGGTTGTCTGTCTCTAAGTGTAGCTCTGTGATAGACTGGTGACCTGTCCAGGGTGTCCCCTGCCTTCACCCTAAGTCAGCTTGAATAGGCCCCAGCCCCCCGCGACCCTAGTGAGGATTAAGCGGTGTATAGATAATGGATGGATGGATGTTGAGTTTAAACATAATATTTTGAGATTTTGGGTTTCTAAATTTAATGCGCTATAAGTCATGATTATCAATACGCTAAGTTTGAAATATCTCACTTTACATGTAATAAGTATAGAATATACGAAGGTGTGTTGTTTTGAAATACATTCTGGAAAACATAACTTTTTCCACAATATTCTTTTATTTATTTTTTTAACCTGCACACGTGTGTGTCTGCGCGTGTATATATATATAAATATTTATCCGTGGCAGATAATTTTTTTCCATAAACATGAGCCTCTGCGATAGCGATGGAAACCTACTTACTGTTGGATCTTCAGAGATGCAGGCCTGCCAAGTCAGCATCACACATGTGGGAAAATGGCAACATCACATTTTGAATTCTCATATCCTATAAGTAGTCTGCACACATGAAAAGACTCACTCAGGTGTTGCAGCTGTCAGGAATCCGGTAGCATTATATTGCTCTTTATATTCAATGATATGTAGATAGCTGACAATACAGAAAATGTGTTGATGCCTTCTTCCACATCTGTGCGTGTGATTTATTGATCTTGCAGTCTGTGGGATATAAAGCATCTCACGTACAGCAGCAGCTGCAGTCCTCTTTCAGTGTCTAAACTGGATCTGTTCAGATATAGCGCCGTTGTGCACTCAGAAGTGTTTTGACAGAACTCAAAGCCTGAGACATAATTATGTACTTATGCACATAAGTGGATAAAAAATAGATTTGAAGCATAAAAGGTTGCTTTGGGTCACAGTTGAACCCTGTCGCCTAAAATTCTGTTTATATACTACATGACTTTTGGCTAATGAATTTTGATGGAGATGTAATTACTCCATGGATTATGTTTATAGCCTGCAGCATGCTACACTCTTGTACCATATAGAAGTCATATGCATGTGGCTGAGGTGGGCACAGTGTACAAAACACAGGACAGCAGAGACCAGGGCCAGTAGTTGACTACATGTGACAAGGTTTACTCTTTATCTGCTACACTTTTCTTAAATGTAGGACAGAAATTAGAGTTCCAGTTAAATGAATAAAAAATAAACATGTCCTGTCATGTCACTGGTGTTTCTCTTTGCTTAACTTGAGCCAAGTTTTGAGAAGCCTCAACATATCCAAAAATCATGCTTTTACTTCTACAGTGGAATAGTATAAGAAAACAAACCAAAAATGTCATTTAAGCTGCCATTACTATCGCCACAAAAGTATGCTTCAAAGCCACTAAAAACTTGTACCTAATCATCAGCTTCAGTAGCACTACAGAAATGCAAAGAAAGGCGGAGTCTGATTGGAAGCTGAAGGATCCTTGTTTCAAGTAAAATCATGGATGTTGCAGTTATGTTTCACCTTGACCCATTAGGATGCAGGGCACAATGGGTTCAAAATCTAAATCTAAACATTTCTCCATAATTTGTCACAATAATGATCATATATTGGCCCAAATACAAGGCAGTGTTTTGTTTCCTAGAATTAACTTTAAAGAAGTGAGGGTTGTATTATATTTGGCAACTATGTCATGTTCTTAACATCAGCTATTTTTTTTCAATGTTGAGAGTATCTTTGCAACACTGCCTTCGACAGAGAGCATTGCATTATGGGTTGTTTGTAGCCTTAATCTCGCAAAGCTAGCAACTGTTTGTTGTGAGTCTTTGAGAGAGTGAGAAGTGGTTACTCCACTTTAATTTGTTGGAGTTTTTGAAGGCTCCTGTAGCATGTTTTGCAGCCACAAAGGAAATAAATTCATGAAGACCCAGAACAAGTTCAATGAGTCAACCGAACATCTTTATTGCAAAAATGAGGCAACAACAGAATCTGTCCAACAGTTAAGTGTGTGTCTGTGTTTTAAGTATGAGCTGTTTCACTTAAAGGAGAGTATAGGTTTCTATTGTGAGCATATCTGCTTGTATTAATGGTTTCTTAGAGAGAGTCTTCCAGCAGGAGGAAAGAATGAGTCCAATTTTATCTTCTTTTTTTTTACTAATAAAAGTAATAATAAAAAAAATACTAAAACTGAGAAGAACGCTTAAAACATGCTTGCCTTGGGCACTGGCACCATAAGGCCAGTGTTATACTTTTCATGCGTGAGTCTGCAGATGTTAATTTTCTCCCGTCCTTTTCCCAAGTCGACCCCTCTGTGGATGTGCAGCCCAGACTTTGTGTACATGTGGTGACTACGCAACAAGGGCAGCAATGCACAGGCTCAACAGGAGTGTGCATACACACAATATGTATGGAGAGACGACCTACTGCACATGTATGGAGTAGAATCCTCAGAACAGGCTTCCACAGACTTGAAAAGTAGCGTAATTGAAAACAGCTATGCATCCATTAAAGTCAACAGCTGTCCTTGCATGCGTCCACACTGTAGCATAATCAAAGGAGCTCCCAAACATACAGCAAGAAATATGGACTTACCAGTCTCTATTTCATAACTCAGTCTTTAATCACATCACAGGCTACAAGGTCTTAATTGTATCAATCATGTATCAATGTTTGGAATATAATTGAATAGAAAAAACAAAAAAAACAAAAAAACAATCGTATTTAGATTTATTTGTGTAAAATTAATAATAAATAAGTACATGATGTGGGTGCCACAATAGCTCACCAGGTTGAGCTGGCATCCTCCCACACTTCCCCGATGTGGAGGTCCTGAATTCAAATCCCACCCAGGGCTGATAACACTTGGGCTGCAAGGTGGCGCAGCTGGTTAGCACTGTTGCCTCGCAGCAAGAAGGTTGCCAGTTCGCGTCCTGGTGGGGGCACCGGAATCTTTCTGCGTGGAGTTTGCATGTTCTCTCTGTGCAGTGTGGGTTCTCTGGCTTCCTCCCACACAGTCCAAAAACATGTTGAGGTTAATTGGTGATTCTATTGTCCGTAGGTGTGAATGTGGGTGTGCTTGGTTGTCTGTCTCTAAGTGTGGCCCTGTGATAGACTGGAGACCTGTCCAGGGTGTCCCCTGCCTTCACCCTATGTCAGCTGGGATAGACTCCAGCCCCCCTCAAACCTCGTGAGGATTAAGCAGTGTATAGATAATGGATAGATGGAAGTACAAGATGTGAATTTGTATTTATTAACTAATCAAAAACTGTGTGACTCTTTCACTGCTGTGCCTGCAAACCTTACTGACGTACACAACAGTAAACTCCATAAGGAGACAATGAACTGTTGTGGTTGTTTCATAGTGTCTTTGAACTAAAAGTTCTGCCAGTTATTTTATAGCAGGTTACAATCTTGTGTTTTGATCTCGGCTGGATTCAGATTAAGTTTTAACAATCTACTTCAACAGTTTTTTTTGCCTCTCACAGTTTGTAGCCTACACATCTCTCTGCCGTCTGACCCTGGGCTGCTGCTCAATCAGTCTCTCTTTATTTTCCTCCTTTATATATTTTTAAAAAAATGTTCTATACTTTTTCCATGCTGTGTTCTGAGATCCTCTGTCTCCTCTGCTTTCTGCAAAAAGCCTCCATTTTGAAAATCTAACATCAGTGAGTGCTCACACATTGGTAATTACAGCAATTACAGCAACTTAATGTCACGGGAACAACATTATAGGTTATAAGCTGTTGAGTTACCTTCAAGCTAGTAAAACTACTGCAAATTTTTGGGTAAAACATCAAAGTAAAAACTAACATTACTCTCACTTTCGATTTTTTCCTATTTAAAAAAAATTTAAAATAATTATTTAATCCAGACCCTATTAGACGGCAAATCTTAACACACTCTGGTTCATTATTTTATCGTTGATGAAAGCGGCTCCTGCAGTGTTTAAAGCCTGCTACATTCGACATAAAGGTCCATTTGATTGAACTCTTGAAATGCACATGATACCACTGCACTGATGGTCACGCCATGTTAACAGGATAAAAATGACAAAAGGAACTGAGTTAGAGAGCCAAGTTGGAGGTGCGCACTGAGGGGATTGTGCTAGAACGCTGTTTCAAAGTTTGAACATTGGCTAAATGGCATTTTTGTGCGTTTAGCCCTCACTGCAGCCCTGGTTGTGTTATTATAAAATAAAGCAGCTCTAATAACTTGCATATACTATTCATCTGGAGATAGATAGATAGATAGATAGATAGATAGATAGATAGATAGATAGATAGATAGATAGATAGTCGAGTTGTAAAAAAAATTCATGGGGGATGGTGGATTTCATTTTTTGGGATGGATATTTTGCCCTGATAATGTGAAGCTCAAAGATAATTATTTTACTATCCTAAAACACCATATGGCATGGCATGGATGTTATATGTCAGATTCTCCTGTAATTGATCTTGGCCAAGACACCTCAGAATTGGAGTCAGTTCCCAGGCTGCCATGGCTATCACTGCTCCTATGCAGTAAGAGGTAAATGCAGAGGACCACTTTTCTTGCTGGGTTCAAGTGCAATTTCATACTCACGGTACTTTGAGATGATTTGGTAATTCATCTACTGAAGTGTGAAACAAAACCTCACAAAAACTGCAAATGAATGAATGAATCCTCTCAAGTCAGGTCAA
This sequence comes from Stegastes partitus, assembly GCF_000690725.1. NCBI lineage: Eukaryota > Metazoa > Chordata > Actinopteri > Pomacentridae > Stegastes > Stegastes partitus. Next base: position 101,352 of record NW_007578066.1, on the reverse strand, counting down.
GATCATTTTAATTCAAACCTTCTTACACAAATACACCAACACCTGAGATGTTTTAAACTTGAGGTGGCTAGCCCCAAAAGACAAAATAGGAAAAGTCTGTTTTTTTTTCAATAGCTGCCGACCCAGTTCTCCCCTAATTCTGAGAAGTTTCCAAAGATTTTCATCATCATGTATTCTTCTAGTTATGGTTAAAATGTTCATGCGATTGAACCCAATCAGCTGTGGAGATGACCAGTGTGTTCACAGCTTGAAGGAGGGTTTGTAGCTCTTTTGGCACTGCTGGTTCATCAACATCTGTAAGAAAACAGCATTGGCCAAATAAAGATTATTATAAATTGAGATTTGCTCCCAAAGCAGGCACAAGGTTTTGAGAGACTGTTTAAAGTTAAGCCCATACTAATAATGTTCATTAATGCCTGTACGTTCTGATTTGACTCTGTGACTACAGTATGTGACTTCTCCTTTCACTATGATAAATGACGTTAATGTTGAACTCTTTACATGTTTATATAGTCTGGAGAATCCCAGACAAATGTTATCTTGTTCAGCCCAGACTGATAAAAGCAAAACTAAACCCCATTGAGAAGCCAAACCCGAGTCAGCTAGTAGTTGTTAGCGTCATTAGCAACCTAGCATCATTAGCTGTGTTGTTATCACTATGTCCAGAGATTACACATGTGGTGACAGAATGGTTGGTTTATGGAAAGTAATGACTGATTTT
>NW_007578066.1:93020-99892 GCF_000690725.1 Stegastes partitus | reverse complement strand
TATATATATATATATATATAAAGTCTTCATGTACAGGCCCGGCTTTAAGCATTTTAGTCACTGAGGCCTCTACAGAAGCATAATCTCAGGCCATGATTGGAGAACTCTCAGCTGTAATTAAATGATAAGGTGTTTATGCAAATATATCTGATTTTTGTTGGCGGCAAGGCAGCAGCTGTTTGAATGAGGAGGTTGAGATAGTACAGATCATTGATTAAATAGAGAGTCTGTTAGTGTCATCCCAGTTGCTCTCTGTCTGTAAGACACTCACTTCCTCACCTTATCAGTTTGGCAGATTAGCTGTGAAAGTAATACCGATGCTGTGAATGCCATCAGATATATTTTAATAGGAACGGTGGCAGCTTGAAATTTACAGCCAACCTCTACACGGATGCACGCAAACATGGGAAGTGCACCCAGTGCTTTTGAATAGCTCTCATCAGTCATCAAATTATCTGCTCGCTCCAGCAGCAGTAAAAACATCTGAACGTTTGTGCCATTAAAGCAGCTGAGAGAACAGTGCCATGAAATGAAATGGATGAATGCTCATGTAATTACAAATCTAGGTCATCTGAATCACCGCGTGGTCTTCAGCTACAGCCGTTTCTCTCAATTTTCAGAGTTTAATATAATTGCTTTAACATTTTGTGCTGCAAAGTGACTGTAATAATGTCCCAGTGATCATGGTTGAAGCTTTTAATTGAATTCACCAAAGCCAGGTGATTCCCACAGGGTTTCAGGAGGCTCCTAGCGTGAACGATCATGAGCTTAAAACTAGCTATGATGAAGCCGGCCTTCAACATGTCATGCTTCAGGTTAGCTGAAGATATTACTGCACAATGGCAATTAATTTTAATCTGCTGTAATAAATTTACATTTGATCTGAGGTTGTATAAAATTGCGGAATCAGGAAAGCTAGTCATTTATTTAGAATCGTTTTAGCCACACTAGCATCAAAGCTCAAAACATTGCTGTGTCAGGATGGTCCAGTACGTTAGCCCTGACTGAAAAACAACTACCATGTGCACTATAAAATTTTATACTTTTTTATAGGACTTTTTTCAATAACTTTGGTGAGTTTTGCTTGAGTGGAGGATGGCATTTTTGGTTTTGAGTACAATATCAAGACAATTATTTGATGGCGTTACACCCTGTATATGAGCTGTATAAGAGATCCATCTTGCTCCGGCTCCAGGAAGTCAGAGCAGCGGATTCTTAAGATTTGAAATGAGGTATTTACAATATATTTACAGGTCTAAGGAGTTGAATTTAGCCTCGGGGTGGACAAAATACAAAGATGGATACAATCTAAAGGAAGAAAATATGCTAACCATGATTGACAAGCTAACATACAATAACTTACCTTCCTGTCTAACATAAACAAAATAAACCCAAGGTATAATGGCTGTAACTATATGTATCACCCTCAGATGATAAACCTTAGTAGGTTTGCTGACCTGCTTCACTTTTCTACTTTTGAGCTGTCAAATCCACCATATACCCTATTATGTATTCCCTCCATCCATTATCTATATTATAGTCTATCCCAGCCGACTTAGGGTGAAGGTAGGGGACACCCTGGACAGGTCTCCAGCTACACTTAGAGACAGACAACCAAGCATACTCACATTCACACCTACGAACCTCAACATGTTTTTGGACTGTGTGGGAGGAAACCGGAGAACCCGGAGAGAACCCACGCTGCACGGGGAGAACATGGAGACTCCACACAAAGATTCCGGTGCCCCCACTGGGACGCGAACCGGCAACCTTCTTGCTGCGACGCAACACTGCTACCAACTGCGCCACCCTGCAGCCTCCTATTATGTATTTAACATGCTAATGTATTAAACGTCATTAAGGTGCACTTCTAACGGAAGTTCCTAAAATTCTAATATCCAGGAACTCTTCAAAGAGACTAAAGGTTCCTCCAGCACATTGTGAATTGTGAGCAGCGTCAGAGATTAGGCAAATTATACCTCAAACTGCCTTCTGAAATTAGTCCTCTAAAAAGTGGTCATCAGTGTCTGAAGTTCATTGTGGTTCAGTTAACTGTAAAATCTCTTGGGCTCGTCCATCCTGATTGCTGTCAACCACTAACTACAAACAAAACAACACGTTCCCTGTTTTGTGTTCAGTGTGAAGATAAAAATGATGATAATGAAGATAGACAATGGAAGTATGGATTATGCAGCAGGGCTGTGTTTGTGAAGTTGAACTGAGTGATTTTGATACTCTTTTTTTTCCCCCTACTGAAACTAGGTCACCATTGGAATCCATTTCACTTGCCATGAATTCAAGCTGACTGCAATTGTTCCCCTATGCAAAGAAGCAAACAACAAAGCTTTCACAGTCACCTTTAAACTCTACAGGAGAGAATGTTTCATATTGAAAAGATTTTTGGTTGAAAATTGTTTTCAGCTCACAAAATAAAATATAAAATGATAGCCCACTGGTTTGACAGAGCAATATGTGTAAAAAAAAAAAAAAAGTACAGGCACAAGGTTGTTTCACAAAGACACGAAAACACAGTTTGGTGACTTTGGGTCCTCATAGTGTAAATATAATGTTATATGTTATATAGATGATATTGGAACCAAATAAACAGATGAGGACAAATTTTCCAATGAGCATGTAGGTCTTTCATTAGTCATTTAGTCTGTAAATTCTTGTTCAAAGAGATTAGCAGGGAAATAAATGAAAACTATTAAGTACTATTCACAAATCACTGCACTAAAAAGCTGACAGGCAAAATGAACTAAGGAATATGGAAACAGATGAGCCACAATGATAAATCCCAAGGGTGCAACATATAGACCTACTTCTGTTAAACTATTCCGAATCCATTTTTAATGTTAGTATTTTTTTTTTTTTCTTAAAGGAAAAATCATTAAGGACTTTGCTGATGCAACATGACATGCCTTTCCAGCCCTTCCTCTGTCTCTGTCTCCTGTCTGAATCTGACGACCAGTGATGAAATGTAATTTGCAATATATTCCAGTCATGCATTTTCATGATGAAATAAAACGAAAAGAATTCTAAGCCATTTTCATGATGCAATATATCAAAAGAGTGAGCACACAATTAAATATTGTGTATTAATCAGTCACAATTATGAACCGTTTTCGATTAAGATCTACCAAAAAAGCCATTTAAACAGCAGTCTTAAAGTCAGGATATCCTGGGCTGGATTAAGACAGAATGTTCTTTCTTTGATGTTTGAAGCTCTTACTGGCTAGTGCCTGGCCTGCTCTTCCATTTTGTGGGGAGGGGGGTTGAACGATACTGCAGGTGCACTGGCACCAAAGCAAAAGTCCAACACCTCAGTCAAAACAGGCACAGTATGAAAAGTGTATTCACAATGAACTCATGCATACATTTCATCTCTGGGAGCCCCGAGCATATTGTGGCTCAAGAAAGTGAACACCTGCAGTATTCAGCTCCAGATGACCTCAAGGTGTCCTAGGCAGGCACCACTACAATAACCACAAGAAAAGTGGCGGTTACAATGGCAGTTAAAGAGGCAGAAAAAGCCAGTCTGGAGCAAAAGGAATGACTGAGGTCTGGGCAACATAACACCGGCTCAGTGCTGGTTTGCCTGAGGGAAGGAGAAGTGGAAGTTAAAAGACAAAGAGAATGGTGGAGTGAAAGACGTAGACCGATTCCAGGGCCTGAGAAGCTATGCATCAACTTGTTTTAAGTTTGTAAAGAAGTTAGGGATGACAACAATAATGGGGATAGAATAGGATTTAACATTGTGATTCCCAGTTTAATGTTTGAATTGATTTACTTGCATATAGGGTACATTAAAGCATAGACAAGTATTTTCCTCATCAGTTATAAGTGGAATCTGACATGCTGCATTATAAATACAGTGAGCACTAATGGAAACAAGTTCCCTTTTGTTGTCTCCAAATAGCATGATCAAGAGAGTCCATGACTGAATGCAGAAGGATGCCAACATAGACCAAAACCGGGAGGGCTGGGAAGGCATGTCAACAATAAGACCCTTTGAGTCTTGTTCTTTTTTTTTGTTTTTGCTAAGGTTGACAGCCAAGATGAGAAAATGTGAGGGGCTTCGTTTGACACAACATGTTGCAACTGGAAAAGTCTCAACAAAAGCCCCACTTTAAAGGTAACAACTGAAAGAAGAAACAACTGAAAAAATCATGTGGATTGCCACCGACAGAGATGACTGCAACATCAACAATTTTGCAGGACACGCTGGCCAAATAGGGAACATTACCAATATTAGAATACAAAAAGCACGCCAGACGTGAGAGGCTGAATGAAAAGAAAACATCCCTACATCTGAAAAGGCATGAACATTGAATCCCTGTGAAATGTGGCCCCATTCAATATATGTATTTTCATGCAAAGTATGGTGCTTGTACGAGCCAACAATGGACAGTATGCTGTTTGAAAAGACTATTAGAACCTTTCCTGAGATGAGAAATTTAGCTGGTGGATGAGTGAAACATTGAGGCGCTGCCACTGCTCCATCAGAGGAAATGGAGCGGGAGTTCATGGAGGCACAGGAGATTAGGACTCAAACATAATATGTTATGTGGGTGACTTTATTGCAATAAAACACCAAACTGAGGCCTGTGTGGAGTTTGCCAATATTTATTTCCCACCTAGGGACATTGCTACCTTCTCCACCTGGGCAAGTTAATATAGTCACTTCCCACAATAGAACAGTAAGCATAGCATAGTGGGAGGTAGAGAGAGTCTCAGTGCCACATGTAACAGCTATCTATATTCTTAGTTCGTAGAGTAATTTTATCTGGGTTTTCCTGCAGCTCCCTGTGTATTATTTCACGACAGGTCCAGATTAATGTGGCATATACAATTTAAGATTTGTAATTTCACTTCTGCAGGATTAGGCTACTGCCTGTTCTGACAAACGTACACTCTTGTCGCTCTCTTCCCATAACACCTTTTTTTTTTTTTTTTTTACTGTTCATGCATCCAGACAACAGATGTGATTCATTATGCTGTTATAATGAAACATATTTCCCAATTTCATATGCTCCTAAGGAGGAATACCTGATCTCCTATCCCCAGCACAATAATGGCCCTTTTCAATATTTGCGAAGCCGCTGGAAATGTAATACTATAGGAATATTATGGACAACACAAATTTCTCCAGGCAGAGCTGCAACTTGAGAGCAACTTGCATAAATATTCCAACAGGTTCCACATAAACCTCTGTGAGAGAGATAAAGAGAGGGGGAGAGGAAGGCAGAGAAATTGGGAGCCATTTCTCATTCAGGATGCTGTGTAGCATGTTAAGTGACCAAGAGGTGGTGAGCCTGGTGTATGTTACATCCTTCACTGCCCTTGGTCTTTTCCACCTCTTCTTATTGATAATTCATGCTAATAGCTGTAACTTAGGGAGATCTGCTTTAAACACCATCAGGAGGGTATGTTTTATGAATCATCTGGCTCTCCAATGAGTTGTTACATAGCACCGCCACTGGCAAATCAAAGTATTTAGTCTTTTTTATTTTTCGAGAACATAGGAAGTCACTCTACTGGTCCCAAATACATCAGTGAATGTTGATTAAACATTCATCAATGTAGATTATACATTGTCCATTTCAGAGCAGCAAGGACTCAACTGTGTCTGAACAACTGTTGTTTCATGTTTCATGAAGTTCCTGAAGTGATATGACTTACTGAATGCAGCTTTTAATTAACTAACGATAACTTACAGTCAACAGAAAGTAATAATAAAATGCTGTTTGTAGGTTTGCCACAAGTTGCTCTTTAACATAGCTTTGTGCACATTGCAAATGTACTGATGAGCCAAAACATTATGTCCACTCACCAAAAAAAGTCAATACCGTAAATTCTGGACTATAAACCGCTACTTTTTTCACACGCTTTGAACACTGCGGCTTAAACGATTTTTAGGAATTTGCCTCGAGACGAGACATTGACATAAACGACTTTCCTGGTAGGCTACTGTATTTTTTATTTTCTTATCCAGCCGTGTTACGGGCACTGTTGAGAAAAAAAGCATTCACGTTATGTATTTGTGTATGTTACCAGTACGTATTTCATTAAAAGTTTAAAAAAATCTTTCTGTGTAAAATAACGTGAACACCTGCGGCTTATAGACAAGTGTGGCCTACATATGTACAAAATTAGTTTTCTTTTCAAAGTCAGTGGGTGCGGCTTATATTCAGGTGCGCTCAATAGTCCAGAAATTACTGTAATGTTCATTAACTTTCATCAACAGCCAACCCTGTCTCCCAAAAATTACATTCTTATACAACTAAACTGTATTCTCATTTATGTTTTGAAAGAAACAGAATTCTATTTGGTAACAAACATATATTTGCACTGCCTCTGCCTTTGTTAAGCGCTATGAGATGACTTGTTGTAAATATGCACTATACAAATAAAACTGAATTGAATTGAAAAGTAAAACTGATTAAAAATAAATAAATAAATAAATAAAAAACCACAAACTCTGTGTAAAGAGGTAGGATGAACACATAAGTCAGCAAATAACTCTCACGAAGACCAGGACTCATATCCAGCATTGGACAGTTATCCTGAGACTGATGTTTCATGTTCATTTGTTGTCTAGTTTTTGGTTTTCACTTACTGTTAGTTGAGGTTCAGGCAACAAAACTGCATAGTTACTTTTCAGAAAATATCGTGTTTGGTTAAAAATAGGGCTGCAAGGTGGCGCAGTTGGCTAGCACTGTTGCCTCGCAGCAAGAAGGTTGCCGGTTCGCGTCCCGGTGGGGGTACTGGAATCTTTCTGCGTGGAATTTGCATGTTCTCCCCGTGCAGCGTGGGTTCTCTCTGGGTTCTCCGGCTTCCTCCCACAGTCCAAAAACATGTTGAGGTTATTT
>NW_007578066.1:79737-93010 GCF_000690725.1 Stegastes partitus | reverse complement strand
CTTTAACATAGCTTTGTGCACATTGCAAATGTACTGATGAGCCAAAACATGATGTTCACTCACCAAATAAGTGAATACCGTAAATTCCAGACTATAAGCTGCTACTTTTTTCACACACGTTGAACACTGCGGCTTAAACAATGATGCAGCTAATTTATGGATTTTTACGATTTTTAAGAATTTGCCTCGAGACGAAACATTGACATTAGCGACTTTTCCTGGTAGGCTACTGTATTGTTTTATTTTCTTAACCATCCGTGTTACAGGCACTGTTCAGAAAAAAAGCATTTACGGTATGTATTTGTGTATGTTACCAGTACGTATTTAATTAAAAGTTTTAAAAAATCTTTCTGTGTAAATATCTCACGTTACAACGTTGGACACCTGCGGCTTATAGACAAGTGCAGCCTATATATGTACAAAAGTAGTTTTCTTTTTAAAGTTGGTGGGTGCGCTCAATAGTCCAGAAATTACGGTAATGTTCATGAACTTCAACAACCAACACTGTCTCCCAGAAATTACATTCCTATACAACTAAACTGAATTCTCATTTATGTTTTGAAAGAAACTGAATTTTATTTGGTAACAAACATATATTTGCACATAAAAGTAAGACTGATTAAAAATAAATAAATAAATAAAAAAAGCCACAGAGTCTGTGTAAAGAGGTAGGATGGACACATAAGTCAGCAAATAACTCTCACGAAGACCAGGTGAAGATGTTTCATGTTCATTTGTTGTCTAGTTTTGGTTTTCACTCACTGTGAGTTGAGGTTTAGGCAACAAAACTGCATAGCTATGTTTCAGAAAATATTATGTTTGGTTAAAAATATGACCCTTCAAAACACATTTGAAGCTTTTCCACTATTTTCTAGGTTACCATGGTGACAAGTTCTGTCCCATTCAATATATGATTGGATGGCTGAAAAGGATAAACAGTAAAGCAATGAAATGTTGGGCAATGATATGTGGATTTGCAGTTTAGTTGGATAGAAGAATTTTTTGGAGACAGGGCAGTGACACCACATTTAAAGGTCTGCAATAGATTGGATGTTAACTGTTATAATCAAAGTGTGGACAGAGCGGGTGTAACAGCCTCAGTTTGAAATTATTTGAAATGGCAAGGCTTTTGGTGTGCTACTGGTCAGTGTCTGTCCCAGTGAGAACCAACCAACAGTGGTCCAATGAAGGACAAATCATGAACTGGCCGCAGGGTGTTGGGTGAAACAACTTATCTCCAACTCCCAACTTACAGGACTTAAAGGACTTTCTAGGAACATCTTGGTGCCTGATACCACCGGTCTTCCAAGGTCTTGTACAGTCCATACCTTCTTGGGTTGGTAATGCTTTGGCAGCATGAGAATGACTGCAAGCATATTAGGCAGAGGTGGTCATAATGATTTTTAGTGTATAATACAGAATTTTTTGTCTTTTCGGAAATGTAGAATCAACATCATCTGCCTTTGAAAACATATTTAGGATGTCCGAGAATAAATTTTTGATACAGAACATGAATAATTGATGTTCTCATATTACTCTTCCGCTAAAACACTGATCAATATTAATCTTTGCCTCCAAGAGAAGAACGGTTTCCTACAGAAACCATCCACCTTGGCTCAAGCCGAAGCTGCTGCAAAAAAAATCATCTCATTATAACATGGCTAAATGCAGTGCTTTTGTGTTGTGTTGTGGTTGAATTCAAGCCAATGAGCCCACAAGAGATGTGTATTTGGTGGTCAATAGATTCTGTATTAATTTAAGCGTTAACGAAAGATTCTTCAAGCTTTAGAATGAGTGTGTGGGCAAAACCTTGCATCTTAAAAACCTATGATACTGGATTGTTTTTTATTTCAGGATGAAAAAAAGCACTGACAGACAAAAGAGAGGAAAAGAAGGGAAGGAGTTATAAAAACACAAGCCGAGTAAAAAGTGAAAGAAAGAATAGTGACTTAACATCCTCATACTGAGTCCCTTACCCTTGCCTAAAGACTTAGTATATGTCAGGAGTACAGTTTCCATGGTGGGGAACTGTGTAAAATATGAAAATACAACATATCTAGGAGACAGAACCCAACGAGCTGGTGTTCAATCCTAGAACCATGCTGCTGTGAGCCTACAGAGCCCACCGCTGAGCCACCCTCAAGGTACAGTCTATAGATTTAAAAAAACAAGTGCAAAATGCATTTGATCTAAGTGAATTACCTCTCTGTGCCTAATAATAACCTCAGCCAAAGAGAATCTGCCTGTTCACTCTCGTTTGCTCCCATTGTGCCGCAGAGCCAATGCCCGCCAGCTCCAATCCAATTAGCAACAGTAGCAACTCTCCCTCACTTCCATTTAATATGCTTTCTCAACTTTTTGTGGGATTAGCGAGGGGGATAGACTGTGTAATAAGGGAGACCAAGCTGTGAGGTGTAAGAAGAGCGAGCGAGTCGATTCAACACCTGTCCTGATGTGAACCACCTTCACGCTTCACGGATCCACGTCCAGCTGAACATCAGACATCGGCTTGTGATAACGGAACATAGAAATGCATGATTCAGTATCGGCTCAGTTAGTGTTTTGTTGATTGTATAGATGTCTATATCCACACATGAAAAAAGTTTAAAAAGAAATGTGTACATGATTTAGTATTGCAAAGTGTAGATCCAGTATTGTAACAGCTCTTTCTGCGACAGGTTAGTTAGTCTCCAATAGAAATGGTTGACCAGTAATGATGGTGACATCAGTGGAATGCAGTGGCTATGATGCCAGCCTACATATCTTTTTTTTCCAAGCAAAGTAAAAGATCAGCACTGTATGAACATGACCTCATTGCTATCAGAGAGGTCTTGGTAGAATTTGCTGACTTTCCTTGCATTAATTTTTCACTTTCATGCACTTGTTTGACCGCTATGAAAGAGCTACGAGCAAAGGTTCTGCACAGACCTTAAAATAAGACCTGCCCATACTCCAAGACCTGGCCTAGTGCAACCTGACGAGCACAACCAAATCTGTGACTGCAGTTCTACATGAGGATATTTTTTTGGCTTTAGTTCATCCATTACTGACAACAATTAGTCTCTTTTCATTTTCTTCGACAAGTTGTTTGCTTAGGCTCTTCCAAATGACAGAGAGAAGTGTTTTCTGATCTGAAGGCCCTCAATAAAAGAACAAAATCCGTTGCACCTTTACAAACTGGTTTAAATTTTATTAGATTTATGCAAAGAAAAAAATATTTCTGTAGATCAAGAAACTTCATTCAATCATTGTTACAGCAGTAAACAAGTGGTTGAGGATAGGACACACAAGAAAAGACTGATGTCAGTGTTTGTCACTCTCCCTATTATCAGTTTTCAAAGTAGAATTTCAAGAAACATATTTTCTCACTGCAATGTAAGATGTCATCGTGGCCCAGGCTTCCAGTTTGAAAGATGCCCCACCATAAGGATGTAAGAGGGACGGAGGCATAAGTCAGCAACAGGAATTTCACCCTGGAGACTGAGTACACCTCTCATATGGGCAATTACTCTTAGACTTAAGTTTTGTTTTCACTCTTTGTTTAGTTAGGTTTAGGCAACAATACTATGTGTTTAGGTTTAAGAAAATATCATCATTTGGTTTATTCCTCTGACAGACTGGCGACCTGTCCAGGGTGTCCCCTGCCTTCGCCCTGAGTCAGCCCTAGTGAGGATTAGGTGGTGTATATATAATGGATGGCTGGCTTATACCTTTACATTGAGCACTTTATGTTAGAAAGTTGGTTACGTTTAGGCACCAACACTGATTTGATTAGATTTAAGAAAATATCATTGTTTGGGTTCAAGTACAAATTTGAAGCTTCTCCTCTAGTTACCATGGCAATGAGTACCACCTAATGTAGTGTCCTTTTTTATTGTAATGTATGTACTGGCTGAAAGTTAGCAACAGTAAAACAATAAATTGCAAAAATATGTCAACTGACATATTTGTGATAGGTCACAAACACATGTAATCTGGTCAAAAATACATTTAAAAAAATCCAACTGACAGTGCAGGTTAGTTGTATAGACACATCATTTTTTATGGAGACGGTGCTGACATATCAGCGTCCTTCAGCTCATTGCTGGGTGTTCAGCCCTGAAAGGGCATTTCACATTTAATAATTCAGCGGTGAAAGCCAGACAACCATAGACCACCACACACAGTCAGCCACGACGTCATCCCATATCACATGAACGTGACGTCAGGTAGCTTTTCAGACAACCACACCAATAAGCCTTTTACACAATATAAAATGTGCTGCTGCCCATCTGATCCAACAGAACTGTGGTTAAGGCTTTGACAAGTTTAGGCACAGAAGTTCCAAAGACTGCATCGAGGCTTTTAACAAGCTCTATAAAATCACATTCCATTAGTCCAATTCTTTCTTTCCACTTGCTCTCTGTGGCTTTTAAAAGCAACTTTAAAGATTTTGCCTATATAGTAACTTTTTTTTGTGTACACTTAACTTTGAAGGCATGGACAGACTCTGGAACCAGTGCTGATTGTAAATAAAAAACAAGAAACTAAAAAGCAGTGTCTTGTGTTAGCATCCAACCATTTGTTCATCCGTCCATCCTCCCTGACCCCTGTGGACAGCGTAGCTCTTTAAGAGTGTTACAGAGGTCTAGAGATGGGCGCTTACGAAACATTTTGTTCTTAAAAAAACTTTTTTTTTTCAGCTTTATATGATATATCTTTATATGAGATATGTTGCATTCAATGTTTTGAATGTAACATATCTCAACAGTGATTACTGCTTCTGTCATAACTATAATACGTTTTCATAGTTCACTGTACTTTACTGGTGTTAACACATGCAGAGCAAATTAGGAGTTACACTCTGAGCTTTAACTATTGTTGACTAGTGTTTTATGTTGGTGCATAATTACACTGAATCACGGGCAGAATTCACAGTGCGCAGCGAGTGCCCGCCATTGTTTCGTGTTGTTGTCTTTTTTTTTTTGTCTTCCTTGATGCTTGATGTCTGTTTGAGTGAACCAGGCTCTCTCAGATCACCAAAGTCTCTAACTTTGCCTTCAGTGTGAACACAACCCTCCTGAGTGCTGCCTTGAAGAAGAAACACACAGCTGCTTAGGCTTTAGCTTCTGCCTTTCAATAATACATCAAAGACACAGTCCTGGCCTTTCACTGTGTTTAATTTCAAGAGTGGGCACTGTAGTGTATCTATATTCAAATATATTTAATAAGCAGTGTTCCGTTTTGTAAATAGAACAAAAAAAAAACTTGTAGCTGGCTGCATGCCACCTACAGAAACTCATCAGCTGATTATCTGAGATGCTTGACATGCAGCTTCCTGAAAACACCACAGGGTGAATAGAAGTGTTGTGTTTTGTGTGGATTCATCACAGCCAAATTTTAACCAATTAAAACACAAGAAAATATTCAGAACTTAATTACAGAAGAGATAAGGAAGAAAACGAGCCAAAACATTTTAAAGGCTTATTGTGTGGCTCTGCTTAATGAGTAAACATAAGAACAATGATCTGTCCTCAGCCAAAGCTATGCTGCTATTGTTGACGGTGACGCTTCTTTGTGTTTTAAATTACAAAGGAGACAAGATTGCCAATTGTTATTTAAATTGGTCAATCAACCAATGTCCTCTATGATGGAAAATCCTTTTGATGCCTCTTTGATTCTTCATTTGTGTGTGCTTTTGAAAAGATTTTAGCCATTGCCAGCTCACTTTTCTTTAGTTTTATGTATTTTTTTATCCTAGTGTTGGACTCATAGTGTCTGTTGCTGTGCTTGGTAAACACCAAGGACAATGATTAAAATAAGTCTGGGACTTTATCACTCTATCCCAACTTAATACGATGATACGGTGTACCATTTTGTACTGGTGTGTTGTCAAGAATACAAAACAAAAAAAAGAAAAGAAAATGCCCCTGCTTTGTATGTAATTGGAGAACATATTGCATTAAACTTCTTAATTAAAGAAATTGTATGTGGGATGCACTGACCTCATGTTCTGACTCCTGGTGGTTATAGAAATTGGAGGAGTAATCAAATGAATTAATTATTAAAATGAACAGACTCCTGTTCTTCAGGGTTTCATAACCTGGGGGGTTGATTGAGGACAGAAAAAGAGGTGTCAAATGGTGTGGTTAGGACGGGGCGCTCCAGCCTTATTTAGAATCGACACTCAACTGCACACATTGATTGCTTTTCACAGGACCATGTAGACAGGGCATGGCCCTTGACCTTAAAAGAAAACTTCACCAAATCTACACAGAGTGTGTTTCTGAGTGTTGGAGGGTACTACTGCATAAGCATGTAGTTATATGAAGCCTTTTATTGTCTCCAGAGGGAGCCGTGTGAAGCCTCATAAATGTCCTCAAGTGATGCCACTTGAGTCAGTGTCAGCGCAGTCTGAAGACCACAAGTTAGACAGTGGAGAAAAAAAAAAATCTGTTGATGTGGTTTTAGAAAGTGCAGAGTTTTTTGCATGCCTCTGGAGCAGCTCCTCATCTCTGCTGCATATTGGAAGATCTAGGCGTGAGTTGCATTGTTAATTTAGACACCAAGTTTTGATAGAGAAAGAATAAAAACATAGAACGGATGAAAACGTTCCTATATCAGAGTAGGCCTATGGAAATAAAATGCAAAATAACTGCATGAGTGGATGTAGCTGAGGCTCTGCTCTGCAGTGAGTTTAATGTATGTATTCTTTCACAGTGATGTTGTTTTTTTTAATTATTTTTTAACATGATTTATGTATGTTTTTGTTTAGCCATTACAGATAAATAATTTACTGTACACTGAGAAAAAAAAACTACAATGAGGTTAATGTCATACACTAAAATAATCAACCTACTTTATTTTCTTAACATACTCATGGTGTGTCTAATCACTTTGTCCTATGTGTCGCAACTATATCTTGTGCACTGGGAGAGACTGAGTGTGGTGGAAATATGTGCTTGTGTAGGACTGTTCTGAAATTTGTGCACAGGTCCTGATAGTCTTTTTCGCTCTTCCTCCTGTCACATTGGTTCAGACGACTACTGTCTGACAACTTGTCTTTGTACGCACTAAATCCCTGTTTGGTGCATTCTTGTAACAAGTCCATTTGTTTGTGGACATTCCAGTTCTGTGACACCAAATTGGACATTTGGCTCTCGACAGCTTGTTTTTTTTTTGGTTTTTTTTAGGCCAAACCAGCGAGCGGTAGATATGGATGAAATCTCAAGGACACCATGCAAGTGATATAGTAGAGACCTGTCAATCACAAGGTAGCCCCGCCCTCTAACATATCCTGCTTTTTTGTCTGTTTTACTTTAAATGGAACCATCCATCCATCCATCCATTATCTATACACCGCTTAATCCTCACTAGGGTCGCGGGGGGGCCGGAGCCTATCCCAGCTGACTTAGGGCGAAGGCAGGGGACACCCTGGACAGGTCACCAGTCTATCACAGGGCCACACTTAGAGACAGACAACCAAACACACTCACATTCACACCTATAGACAATTTAGAATCACCAATTAACCTCAACAATGTTTTTGGACTGTGTGGGAAGAAGCCGGAGAACCCGGAGAGAACCCACGCTGCACGAGGAGAACATGCAAACTTCACGCAGAAAGATTCCGGTGCCCCCACCAGGACGCAAACCGGCGACCTTCATGCTGCGAGGCAACAGTGCTACCAACTGCGCCACCCTGCAGCCCTTAAATGGAACCATAATTTACAAAATAATCAAGCTGTTTTCAAAAAGTCAGGAAACTAGAGTTTGAAACCATAAACTCATGAGAAAAATGTTTACAGAGGAAACAGATCAAATGAGAATTAGGTTCGCTTTCTCATAGTCTTTTATACCATCAGACGTCTTGTTGATACCAGCAGAGTCGCCCCCCTGCTGGCTGTTAGTTAAGACATTTGCAAGTTGATTTCACTTTTCAGACCTAAATGCTACGTCTCTCTTTCATGTACAGTTCATGGACAATGTTTGCAAACTGCATCTTATTTGATGCTTTAACACCGGACATGAAACTTTTTGAAACAAACATTCAGTTGGGTCCCACTGTTGTGTATTCTTAAATCATCAAGTTAAACATCAAATAAACAAACTCTCAGTGAGGATGGAAAGTCATTGCTGCACTGCTTTTGGGGGTTTTATCTCAGTGCTGACATATTTGCTTTGACATCGTGACCTATACTAAAATCAAATCAGCCAGACATCATGTGCCTGGGTGAAGCCAATAGAAACGTTGAGAGCAATCTTGTTTTTGTATTTATTATAAGAACACAGAACAACATTTCATGACTCATTTCATTGATAACTTAGCCTCATCCATCTTAAAGCCCATCATGCTCTGATGATAGTGGTGTGAGAAAAGAGTGCAGGATTCTTGCTGAAGACACAAAAAGACCTTCAGTGGCCAGAAAGCCGGCAGCCTGGAACCATTAGGATGACTAAATGTAAACGCCTGTATGCTAAAGCATTATACACAGGTACGTACAGTATGCATTAATTTATTTTGTATTATAATTACTGCAAAGCTAGTGCTTCCAGTGTATATGACAATATGTGATGAATCCTCAAAGTTTGTGTCATTTGAAGAACCAACTACAACTGATGCACATTTGAATTTTTTTTCTAATAAAACACTTTCGCATTCAGGATTAAGGCACTGCTTTTGCCATCTGATCCCAAACAAAAGGTCATATTATTTTAAAATTTCAAATAAAAACCAAGGACAGCTCATGCGTTCAGGCTGTTTTTTAAACCTCAAATATCTGCACATCCAGCTAAGCCTCTGGAGAATGACAGTGTAGTCTTTTGAGAGCATTTATATCATTAAATATTGATAAAATAATAAAACCGTAGCTCAGACTGAGAAACGTGCTTGACAGCACTTTAGCCTGCCTCCGTGTTATGAGCCCAGCCAAGCTCATTCACATGGGGATACAGCTGAGTCAGGCTGCTCTCAGCCTCATGGTAATTCCCTCTGCATTGTTCAAGTCAAGGCTGAACGTGGTGCTCATCCCTGTGCTGAAGTGTGGGTGAGGATGAGAGACGGGGTGGGGGGGCTGGGGTGAGGATAGTATTCCTCCTGCCACTCATTTCACTTAGAGTTCATCCATCACTGCCTGGATAGCTTAGGCTCTCTGCTTGACATGTACGACTTCATATACATAGAAAGACACGAGGCATCATTTGATTCTGGACAGATGCCTTTGTTGCATGCGACCTCTCTCTCTTGCTCTCTCCTTGTCTGCATCTCTACCGTAAAACGATCCAATAAAGGAAATATGAATTTGTGAGATTGCCACCTATCTTGAGGGCGGTCTGAAGCATGACAGCTTTTGAAGAGTTTTGTACGCTCTGTGGTCAATCACAAGATTCTTTGTTGAGACAATTTTAGAGGCTGTGCCAAAAATCAAGGTTGTCAAAAAATGTCAAACACCAACACATAGGTCTGTTTGGAAAAACAAAACAAAACACTGACATGTTAATCATGTCCAAGTGAAACTTAAGATGATCCAGATGTGATAAACTTGGATTTATACTCCTCAAACTTAAACTCAAATCAAATAAGAATGTGTTGCAACATTGGGAAGCAGTCGATTCATTTTTCAATTATATAGTAAATGCTCAGAGTCAGGAACTAGATTTTCTGTTATACTTGGGTAAAGTGGAAACAAATTTCAGATATCCGGTTCTGACATCACATTGACAAACACTCATGTGAAAGGTCACTGGGCTTAAGAGTATGTCTATGGATGAGGTGTGCCAAGGGAAGCATGTATAAAGGAAATAAAAAACGATCACAAAACTCACTCCTCAGACACACCATTACTTTACTTGAGAAAAGACAGAGGAAATGAGCCTTGCATTTTGCAGAAAAAGGAAACCTCTTTGGTGAGGTCAGCTTGAACTCAGTCAGTTACAATTCATTCTGCTTTATGTGTGACAAGTTTTCACTGAATACTAAAATCGTGCACTGTATAATCCAGTCTTATTCACAGTGGACCAAACCTGTAGATCCAGTTGAGCAGTTATTATACTGTCCACTCACCAGTGCTCTGTAATGTGGTTTATACTGTCTGTTTACTGTCACAGATTGTACATGACGCTCTCTATATTGTAGTTGGGATTTCTGTTCAACCCAGGACTCTCTCTTAGTTATTCTCTCTAATTTGTCCATGTCTGCTACCTAGCAGGATTAAATAATTGACCTGCAACACTTTTACTATCTTTACAGCCTCTGATTCTATAATAAGGTTTGTCTCATTACTGCCTGGACGTATGGACGGTCAGTTGAAGTTTTCTAAAACGACTGTCACATTCTGGTGAATATTCAGACTCTCCTAAAGCCAAATTATAATGTTTTGTTGAGGCCCACCTTCCCTCAGGTGGCTTCTGTATGCCACTTATTATGTACTCCTGTTATGTAACTTTTCTCCTAAATGATCCATGGTGTACTCACATTTCTTTTTGTGCTAAAGTTGTGAATTCTAACCGAGATCTGATGTTTTTTATTCGTGAGGATTAAGTTCAATTCAATTCAATTCAATTCAATTTTATTTGTATAGCGCATATTTACAACAACAAGTCATCTCATAGCGCTTCACAAAGGCAGAGACAGAAACACCCAACAATCCAAAACATCTGGATTCTCTATAAGCTTCAGCAGTCCTAAAGCAGTCCGCAACAGTGGGAAGGAACCAAAAACCCCCGTGGGGGAAAAAAAACCTCCGACAGAACCAGGCTCAGGGAGGGACGGCCATCTGCCTCGACCGGTTGGGTGGATGTAGGATGAATTATAATATTTAGTTTACAGTTAAACAAGTTGTTAGAATTTATTGTCCTTTTGTAACAGGAGGCATCATGGTGGGGGCAGCAGGATACAGAAGGTGAGGCCAGCGGCTGTAGTTCAGGAGCTCCAGATCCAGAGACATCCACAGAGAGAACAGGCACAGGAGAACCTCGGGGGGAGTCACAGAGTTAGTCATATGTAATGGTGATAGGCAACTATATAAAGATATACATACATACACACACACAGTGGTGTATAGATGATGGATGGATGGATGGATGGATGAATGGATGGATGGATGGATGGATGGATGGATGAATGGATGGATGGATGGATGGATGGATGGATGGATGGATGGATGGATGGATGGATGGATCATGGATGGATGATGGTAAAGGTTTGGCGAGATCAATGAACAAAATTACTTTGTAATTCAAGGAATGATTATGTTAGGTTAAACAAGTACACATGGTTATGGTCATCATATGGTCACTATTCTGTTGATCCATAAATCTATCCATCCATCACGACCTCCTGCACAGTTCACTTTGGCCTAATTTAAGATTGAGACCTAAGCATTGAACCCTAACAGACTTAATTGACATGACCTGGTTAGCGATTGATTATGAGAGGCTACAAGGATTCAAAGTAGCATAAAGTGGTATAGAAATGGGACAGCACATTGTGATATACCTATTGCATTATCTTGGCGACCACAAAACAGAACTTAGACAATTGTTGGTGTTAAACTAAATATGCATCAAGGAAATGCTTATTTGAAATTCATCATCATGTCATCAAGGACAAATGACTACACACAATTCTGGCTATGTATTGACATGAACTTATTTTTCTCTTTAATGTCAGGGCTGGTTGTTCTTTCTATGCTTGTTTGATCACCTGCAGAAACACAGACTTTCAGAACATCTGCACAATTGGCTTAAATGTCTTCAAGAGACCCCTAAACACTTGACAATTTGACAGTGAGGCAAACCTGAACCTTCACAGACCTATAGCAGGACACCTCTGGGAGTCCAAGAGTGTGCACATTGGAATTGGGTCCCTGTAACTGGATTATGACGTCACCCGATGTCCTCTTTTACCCCTCTCATATTCACTATTACCACCACTACAGGGCAATGTCAGTGATACATAAGTAGATGTTGTGCTGCAACAGCTAATGTTCTCCTCAGAAGGACAGTTTGACAAAATCTCCCAAATCATTGTCGTTGTTTACAAGATGAGTTATTACAGGACTTCCATGGCATTTACTGTATGATATCATGGTGCCTATTGAACTGCTCCTCTCCTCTCTTTTGTCTATCCAGCAGAGGATGCAATGTTTTTTTTAAGTAGGTAAAAAGTAAAACATAACAGAGAAAGTGCTATAGTTATTTTTGAATTGTAAGGTTTTGCTTTCATCCAGAAGCTCCAACCTTGTCAGATTAGACTTCTATAGAAAGCCCTTTCAATATAGGAGATTTTTCCACCCTCCAAATGTTTTTACAAGTCTTTCTGAATGACTGACCTTTACTTGCTTGTGCAAGCTGCCACCTATTATTTATTTAAGGCTGGGTCATAATTTTAATATAAAATTTTACATTGCAATATATTTCATCCAATCCTTCCACCCTGCAGAGTGTAACAAAAAATATTACAGCCTTTAGAGGCAAATAGACTTTCTCAGCCTTGTTATTAAGCACTAGCTTTGATACATTTTTTGTTCTTTTAGTTCAGGCCTGTAGAAAAAGATTTTGATCTTTGTGAGGGTATATGATTAAATATGGAAGAAAAAAATGAAAGAGGGAAAAGAGAGGGAAAGAATGAAGTCTCAGAGGATGGGTTTCAAGTTCACCTGTCAGTGGAAGAAGGTCCTGTCTACTGTGTCTGTCAAGGTGAGATGTAACACACTGTCAGGTGGCTGAGTTCAGGACACACTACAGGTTTTAACACATTTGAAGTCTTCTCTAAATCTCTTCTATAACAGTTAAGCTAGAGTGAGCAGGTCTTTTAATTAAATAAATATGCAGACTATTCTTTGGTTTAGAATGAATCACAATCCTTTACATTTAAAAATAAAATAAAATAAAGTACAAAATCACGCCATGTGGCTTCTTGCATTCTCTTCCTGTTTTACATCGTTCTGCTTGGCTGACTTTCAAAATAAAAACATAGGCCACAAATCTCTGAAAAACAATGTGCACGGATGAATGACAAAAGCCACCAAAACTCTTGTGTACACAGCATGTGGCGAACTGAAAGAACCAAATTGATGCTGCTATGATACATTTTCTTGTATAAACAGGAGTACAAATTACTACCCAGAAGGTTTTGTTAGGAGAGACAAACCCATGAAGAATTATCCTGATGTAGATCGCCTCAACTCAATGGAAAATATCTAACCAGTTTTCTATACAATTAATCTGCATTCCCATTTACATTTTAACAGAAACTAAATGTAATTCTGGGCTGCAGGGTGGCGTAGTTGGT
>NW_007578066.1:58634-79652 GCF_000690725.1 Stegastes partitus | reverse complement strand
GCTTGGTTGTCTGTCTCTAAGTGTAGCCCTGTGATAGACTGGTGACCTGTCCAGGGTGTCCCCTGCCTTCACCCTAAGTCGGCTGGGATAGGCTCCAGCCCCCCCGCAACCTTAGTGAGGATTAAGTGGTGTATAGATAAATGTCATTCTGTCATGAAAAGGTAAGACTGGCATGGTAGGAGAGGCTTCTAGTATGAAGGAGCCACAGAATCTACATGAGGGGATAGGAGGAAAGTGGAGGAAAAAGTTTGCAAATGACTTTCACTTAGGATGGGGGAAGATTTGTTTTCACTCATTAATTACTTATGTTTGGTTAAGTTTAGGTACCAAAGCTACATAGGTTCAGGAGAAGATCACACTTTGGTACATATTTAACCCTTTCAACAAAAACTGCTTGTTAGAAGCTTCGCTAACATTTGCCAACAAAATTACTAAAAGTATCATCGTTTATGTTAGAATAGAACCCTATTACAACATGTTTGAAGCCTCTCATCTTTCTTTTTGGTAGCCAGGGTTACAAGTCCCACACCATCTAAACTATGATTGGGTGGCTGAATAAGAGCAACAGTAAAGCAATAAAATAAACAGATGATAAACAAAAGATGAAGTCTGTTGATTTGAAACGTGATTTTATAGAACATACGTTTCCCTCAAAATGTGAAGGAAAAAGCAGTTTGTTTGTGGAGGAACTTCACTTTTGGGCACTGTGCTGACGTATCAGTGTCTTTCAGCTCCTTCTTTGGTGTTCTGCCAAGAAAGGGCCAACTATGCAAAACTGAGATTTCTATCAATCCAGTTGACCTATTTTATCCCTCTCTTGTATGCCTATTTTATCTATCTATATATCCAGCTGTCTCTTGTTTTCATTTTTTGAATCCTAATTTAACATTCACTCACATACAATGAGCCGTCCATGGCAACGGGGACAACCCTGTCCTCCTCTTAGCTTATGACCTCTCCTTGTGTTTTTGCTGAAAGGTTTTCTAAGCAGCTTTGTGAGTGGATCTTCTTTCCATAATGCCCCTAGTATGCCTGCATTTAACTAGTATTATGTGTTCACCAGCAGCCAGAAAACCATAACTTTACAGATAGATGAAGCAAGCATTGTTCTGTATACAGATCTGTTTTCAAGAATGCAAACTTTAATGGCAAAATGAGCTCTCAGTGGTGGACATATAGCATGTGGAACAAAGTGCAAACTACATTGTACTTATATAGAAGTGGTGATAATGGAAGTCTGAAAATAACTTGTTAATTCTATGTTCTCCAGCACAAAATACATGCCCGACAGTTTAATCCAATCCAGTAGAGCATCACCACTAACTAACAGCTTCACAAAAGACTATATTGTTGAATGACGGTCTCTGCGGCATTCTCATCATAAACTGAACATAACAAGCTTCACTTCACAGAGGTAGACACTGTAGCAGGGTTATTGGATTGCACAGGCTATTGGATTGTACAGGTTATTGGATTATGTTGTTCATTTTATGTTTTCACTGTGCTCAGCTTTGTACTTTTATCGGACAGGCTTGCCATAACTGTGTTTCTTTGCTGGATGATTTGTTTGACTGGCGGCTGTGTCTGTTCAATTAAGTGGCTTGAATCTAACAGCCAAACTATTGTAAAACATCACCAAACAATGTCTGTTTTGCCGAGGAATTCATGTAGGAAAAGTGGACGTAGGTAATTGCTCAGTGATTGCATTTGACTTTCATAATTGCACAACAGGGATAGTGTGTGCAACACTTTGTTTGGAGAATATTGATTTTGTGCGATATGTGCCGAGCACAAACAGAATAAATTAGTTTGCCTGTTTTTGTGCTCCCTTGTAAGAGAATAAAGGCCATTCAGTATTTTCATTAAGTTTTCTCTTTTTTTATGCACCGGTCTCAGCTGCGCGGCACCAAGGTTAGGTTAACATTCAGCCACCACAGCAAAGCACATCTGTGTGGAAAGAGTTTTTAGGTTTGTACAATAAAAGCAACTTGTACACATTGCAAGATTGGCACTCCCTTAGTACATTCAAGTCAACATAAATAACTACTGATGCACGATATTAAAATTTCCGATATCTGATACCGCCGATAACTGTCATTAGCAATGTCAATATTCAATTTTGTTCACGCCAAAAAATGAGCATAAGTAAGCACTGTGAGAACATGAAAACTTCTCGAAAGAAGCCCAAACCAAATTAGAGCCCACAGTCTTCTTTATTACATAACAAAAGTAAAACATATTTTAAGATATTTTAAGATATTTAATGTTCAAGTCCAGGACCATATAAATGAAAAAATCTGTAAAATAGCAGCAACATCAAATTCAGAGTTGAATCAAATCAATCAAATCAAATCAGGTTTATTGTCATTTATGGAGAGGGTGTGAGTAGTGTATATGTACATACAACAGTAGTACAAACAAGATGAGAGAGTGTTTCTTCAGGATCCAAAAACTAAAAGCAATTAAATAAAGAAGTGTTTGCATATCTGGATCAGCAGTTCAGCATTCTGACAGCTTGTGGAATAAAACTGTTGATCATTCTGGAGGTTCTTCCTTTTGTGCTCTGGAAACATTCTCCTGATGGCAGCAGTTCAAACAGTTTATGGAGAAGGTGTGAGGAGTCCCGTACAGTGTTCAGTGTTCTGCTCCTACAGCGGCTCTGGAAAAGTTCAGAGTTAGCTGCCTCTTTGTCCGCCCGTAACAATGTCCAGGGTTCACAAATTCATTTTCACTTCGGTGTACACTGAAAACACCAAGCATTTCTGATTCTGAATGGCTCAAAACTGTTTGTGTTACTATGTAGGGATGAATGAAACAGGCATGATGCTGGGTGTATGCAGGTTTTCACTATGGCTACATTTTTTGTCAATTCAAAAAACTTTTTCCCATCTAGTATTATTCGAAAGGTCAAGGCAGGTATTTCTATTTCCACAACACCTCACTGCAATAAATACTGCAAAAGCAATCCAACCGAGAAGAAGGGAAGTGATTTTGGATACAAAGTGCATCTGTTGAGCTCTAAGGGTTAAACTGTGGAAACTGTGGACAGACAAAGACAACAGCTAGATGGTAAACATAGTCGCATTAAGGTGAAATCTTTACAGCTCGATACAAAGACAATATTGGATTTAGATCAGCCACACTACCAGGAATGAATGATACCGTTACTCAGTGTGTGACGGATATGATTCTTCATAAAGTGATTCCAGTGTTGTGTTTCTAGCTTGTTGTTCTGTCCCCAAGTGGATAAGGAGTCAAATAATGAAGGTTGAACATAGCTGAATCTGTTTTTTTTTTTTTTTATTATGCTGAAAAGTCTGCTAAAAAGTTAAGATGGAGTGAGGTCTGAGAAGTGGTTGCCTCCAAACAGAAACAAGTAAACAAAACTGTCGTGTTTTTTTAAATTTAATTTAACGGGATCATAAACAATATTAATGATAATCGTTGTTGTACGATTTGATTTACAGCGTCGAGGATAATGAGCCTACTGGATCAGTGGTTAACAAGGCCAAGTACACTGCTATCATATCAATATAGAAAACACCCTATTATGAGGAGCGCTTCAGAATGGATATCTGCTATCTGGTTCAGCTGCGTGTAGCCACAAAGCCACCATCAATATTTCTGCAGTTCTAAGGAAAGCTGTGTGGACTGCTGAACAACAGAAGATTTGGGAAATCTGCTTTTAAAAGTGCTTGTTTTGTAGAATATGGCCTACAATGACAGAAAATTACAATTTCCGTAGGTGTTAATGAATACCAGTGCCAGGCTTCATTCACCAGCTGCTGAAGTTTTGGACTTTTTAATCTTAACTCTTCTGTCTGAACCACGCTGGCGTGTGTTTCAGACAGAAGACATTAACTTCATTCCAAATCCCAGGGATGAAATTGCTGCAACTTACTGAGACAGCAGATATTGGTAAGTCAAGTGTAGAAATTGAGACAGCTCTCTTTACTATTCTATTGGTGTTTGATAATAGTTTGCTGCCTTCATAGCTCCATCTGGGCCATGGTTGATGTCCCAAGGCAGTGAATGTTGTGACATGTTAATAGTTGCCTACAATGCTAGATGCCAGGTTCCCATTATCAAGGAGTCTCAAGAAATCTCAAGAAAAAGTCATATTCTCTGGTCTCTTCTTGCATTTTTAAATTCTCCAAGTGTTTCAGGAGCTAAAAGAAGAGAGATGTTGGATTTTGGAGGTGAATACATTTGAGTTGCTGAAAAATTCTGCCTGCGCTCTTTATCCTGACTTGAAGGCTGGCTGACAGCACCTTAACTATTAATAGTGCATATTTCAGATAACTCCTGGTGCAAGAAAGACAGAACAGATACAGTAAATACATGCTAGATCTAACTTCTCCTTCTAAGTCCAGTTCTTTGAGAACCTGCATAGCCAGTTAATAGGCTTTTATAACCATGATCCAATGAACTGGTAACATGTCTTAATACTTAATAAACCAAAAACAGCTGTGCATACAAGTAAAGGGCTTCTTACATAGATCTGAAATTACATCCAAGTAATCTATTTTTCACACAAACTAGACCCCCCAACCCTCAGATAAAACAGAATGTACCATACCACACATTAAAGTGAGCCCCCAATACGCCTCGGCATAATCACAGAGGTGGAAGACCATGATAGTTAGATTTTTGTACTGGATCCCTGTCCAACAGAAAACAGATGTGTGCTCAGATTCCCTCCAAAGCTGCACAACCTGCAAACTATTAACAATGAGCTAGCCATCAGTAGAGACACACGAGCCCTCAGCCCACAAATCATGGCAGACAACTGTTCAAATGCCCTCAATAAGGCCATACAGTTGTCATGCTAAGCTAGTGGTTAGCTTGGCAGGCAGCAGCACTCAACTCATTCCCTCTTGGCCGAGTGGAAATTACATACCATCTGAAAACCCATCCCGAGCCTACTGTTTGGCACGCAGGTTTTCCACAGGGCCCATGAAGTCATCCATGAGTGTTTCTGATGGTGAAGGAGGAAGATGGATTGCCATTTTGTTGCCAGCTGCCTGGAATGTCTAAAGGTCACCGAGCATGTAAGGTGAGTGAAAGGCACCTTCAATAAAGAGGGTCTTTCCACGAGCCGTTGCGAGTGATTGATAGTTGAGAAGGCCTCTGTGTTGCCTCCTGAAGCAGTGAGAGATGGGCAGGGAAGATGCTAGCTCTGTCTAAAACTGAGCAGTTAGTATTTTTATTAATTTTATACGTTCTATGAACTCACAGTGTGTGTTTTATTTCTATTTTATATTGAACAGATATGGTGTGTGCAGCAAAGTTGATTTCATATTACAGCAGTCTTAATGCATGTACTACAATAATATTAGCAAGTTTACAACAGCTTATAATGGATCTTTTGACAGAAGTCTTGAAGTTAGTTGGACTGTGAAACTGCTTTAGAACGAAGGCCACTGATCTGAATTTGTGACCAGCCAGGAATCCAACCAATTGTCCAACAGCCAAAAGCATTTAATCAGACATTAGTCACATTGCATGTCAAACTACAGAAATGGAGCCAAAATGTTGGGGAAAAAAATACTGGTTGTTTTGTAGTACTACGTTAAAGCTTGGTGCATTTCAAACTGACTGTAGTTTATCTGTTTAAAAGTTGTCTTTGTACTTTTTTTTTTGCACTTTCCTTTTATTGTGAAAGCAACTTTTCCACAACTATGTCCACTTGTGATTTTTTTTTTTTTTAATGCAAATTGAAAAAGCGCATACAAAGAGGTGGGTGGAAACAGTTTGTGATCATATCTTTAAGCAAACACTGGAGGATTGTCTCTGGAGAGTGTTTCATTTCAACTCTAGATGAGTTGAACAGTAAATGAGTGTCTCACCTCCTGATAAGACATTTAAAAGGGTCGTTGAAGGGTTTCTGTGAAGGAGGGCTTCATCGAGATAAACCGGTAGCTTCAGAGGCATAACAACAAGGAGAAGAAAACAGAACAATACAAGGAATTCAAAGCAGTCTTCACAACAATTAGCAACCTACCATGAATGTCAACCATCGCTTTGACTTAATGTGAGTATTTAGGGTGAAATAAGAAGTTGAAACTTAATCTTCATTAGTCTCCTACCAGTCAGATTTATGTTTAGTTGTATCACACTACATTTACTATAGAGGATGAATGGGGTCAGGAGATGTAAAGCATCAGTAATTTGTTTTCCAGCTCGTAAAGTAACACTTTTTAAATAGCATACAAGGTCACTGGAGGGAAGAATTAAGGTGGGAGTTAAGACACTGCTAATGGCTATGTGCGTAATTTGGGATCAGCATTTGTGAGTGCAGCCGCCAGAACTACAGTTGAAATGCTTACTGTTGGAATATATAATTCTTAGCTATAGATCCTTAACAATATGCAGCAGCATCTGGATGCACAGGGGGAAGGTGCCTCATTGGGCTGACTTCAGCTGTAAGAATCATTATTTTGCCTAACTGTTCAACCAAACTAAACCTCAGACCATCTGAGTCATTAAACACTACTTCTGTCTAAACCTTGGTCTCTAAATGCTTAAACAAAACATCAAATTTTCAGAATGTTTAATGGAATCTGAAGTGAAAAGGCAGTGGGGGAAAGAGGAGGGAAGAAAGGACAGAGAGGGGGAAAAAAAAAGAGCTTAAAATGCATGAAGCATCCCCCTGATGATTTCTTGGGTTTTCTCTCATTGGTATTGACAAAGCCCTATTTCTGTGAGCATAGGGTAGACAGCATTAGAGTGAGAGGATTGTTGAGATTGATGCCCAGCGAATATGCATGACAGAAGATGTCTTGTCTCAGCGAGTTAGTCACAGATGTATGAAGAGTGGTCCAGGCAGAGAAAATAGCCCCTACTTGGATGCCACTGCCATTTATTTGAACTGAACTCTGTAATGATGTATTTTCCCTTTTCTGGTAGGCAATTCATTTCAGGTCAGAGAGACAGTCGGGCAGAAATGGAAACTCACCGGTGAAAACGTCATCTCAGATTCTCTCCTGCCTCCTCCAAAAGGGTGGACTGTCTGTAAAGATATTCCAGTTTGTACTTTATTTAATTAGTTTGTCACGGATAGAAACACACACTGACAGCAAACACCTAGCTGGCCGTCAGCACATTCAAAGCCAATACTTGGCTGTTTGCCTATCAAACGAATTAACTCTATAGCCAGAGTCATCTGACTTAGAGAGGAAAAGCACAGAGGCCCGTTCCTATAGCTTACTAATCTTATGCATGTTTAAACTTTGCAAAACACTTTAGTAGCCAGACATACAAAAATCCAGAATTCTAGTTTAATTGCCACCTAATAAGATAACTGTCCTATTATTTTCAGAACAACATGTTGAGGAATAGCCCAACAGTTTGTCTTTAGTTGACTTGAACTGCAATCAAAGAAAATAGTTTGTGATCAAGATCACTGCATTGTCATTTCTTTTCTGAGCTTAGTGATCTCATCCCGCTGCAGTTATGAGCACTTCTTCACTCTCAGAGAGCGTTTGGAGGGCAGTACCAGGTTCAGCTCAGGAGCTGACTGTAATGAGCTTCTGCTTTAAATCAGCCACTGAATACATGGAGACTGCGACTGCAAACTTAATGAAAACCCCAGAGCCCAATTGCCATTTTCTTAGTAAAATTTGGCCTCTGAGAGTCCAAGCTAGCAGATCTGTGCAGCTGTTCTTAGTCACAGCAAGATGCTATCAGCTAATGTCAACATGGTAGCACATTCACAATGACACTGGAATGTAAAAATCCAGTCGTTAAGGCTTCATACTCAGGGCACCATGAATATCTGTAACGTATTTTATGACAATCCAACCCATGAATCAATCCAAAGCCTACACCTGTGTTATTCTGTAAAGCTGGGGTGTCCAATCCTGGTCCTCGAGAGCCCCTATTTAGCATGTTTTAGATGTTTCCCTCTTCCAACACACCTGATTCACATGATCAGGATCGTCATCAGGCTTCTGCAAAGCTTGATGATGAGCTGATCATTTGATGCTGGATAGGGGCTCCCGAGGACCAGGATTGGGCACCCCTGCTATAGAGGGTCACTGGAGGCTGAAGTCTCTCCCTGGGCAGGGTAAGACACCAGATACATTGTGGACAGGTCATCAGTCCAGACACAGACAACCATGCAGTTTACACTCACACCTACAGCCATCCAGAATCAACATTTAATTTACCATGCATGGATTTGGACAGTGGGAGGAAAAACTCCCGCAGCCACAGGGAGAACATATTAAATTCACACAAAATGGTCTTTGTAGACTAGAAGGATAGAGCCCAGAACCTTCTGGTAAACCATCCAATATCAGTCTGAAACAAAGTGATGGACAGACTGACAAAGACCAACATCACACCACTAGCATTAGTGACATTCTTTGCATTGGTAGCAGCAAAACTGAATAAGATGACACACTAATACATGTGCAGAGAACTATTACCTAGCCAAACTTGATGCTGTTTGATTTTTTTCTATAGGAGGTTCGCATATGAGATGCATTTGACATGTTTGCCTGTTGTTATGGTTCCCAGTCATACATTCCCTGCAGATATCACGACAGGCACCAACACATTCCTTAGCAATGGTGATAAACATCCGTCCTTTGATTGGGCGGCCACTTCCAGTTGAGTGGTTCACTGAACTGCAATTTCCATCTATATTTACATGTCAAACTGTGACCGAATACGCAAACTACCAGTGTATCTGCTCTGTTAGATAAACGTGAAGAAAAAAAACTAAAAGGTGTCCAGTGCGGACAGGGTGCTCGACGATCAATTTCTGTATTCATGTGTGCAGATCTCAGAACAGAGCACGGTTTGATGTATGTTACTGCTGGCGATCAGTGCATGTCAGAAGCATTAATAACTTCAGCTGACCTTGTCTTATGACACTGAGTGGTTTTACAGTATAAATCTATTGATTGGTCACCTAGATGGATGTACTGTAGCCCGCTCTCTGTGGTCAGTGGGTGTGAATCTTCTCGCTTGGTGATGGACATCACCCACACAGTATATTGACGTAGAAATATCACAGACAGAATGTTAAGTCTCATCAGTGTGTGTGCTGTGGAGTTTCTACAAAGGGTTATATTGCTCAGACTGAAGTGTGCTGTGGGCTTTGTTAGACATCCTCCTTCTTCCCCCTGGAGCATGAATCTAAGTCGCCCTCTATATCTGATCTCTACTTAGATAATATTAACAGCTGAGAGCAAGGAAGACTTTGCCTAAAGAGCCAGTTTTACTTTGGGTTGAGTTCAAATACTAAAGTTAGTGTGACATAAAAGTTCACTTGAAAGACTTGAAGGAGAATTGTTCGTTGCAGCAGTGAAAGAAATGGAGTAAACATAGGAGGTCGTCTTAGCGCTCCTTGGTTCGACTCACAGCGGCTGAATCCGATGGTTCAGCTGTTCAACAGTCTGTTCATGTGACACCACCATCAGGCTGAATTCCGGTTTGCTTGTTGGTCTGATTTATGACTAAATAGCAGCAAAACTAATGACATTCAGATCAGTTTCAGCCACGCTTTGCATTTATTGCTGATGTTAAAAATGATTCTGTATTAGCACTCAGAAGCTGAACACTGTGTCAACATTAAACCTGCTTGACATCAACACTGTCACTGTCAACATGTTAGCATGGCATCACATTACTATTATATGCATTTCCCTTGCTTATGTAAATTACATCAGTTTGCATTGCAAAATGAAGACAATAACTTTTCAAACATTATTTTACTTTATTTTTTTAAGTATAGAAACCAGTGTTCATTGTTTCCTATCCTTTGTTTTACACTGATTTCAGTTTGTTATTATATTTTCATGCTTGTTTTTAATTTGGATTGCTTGTAGTGTAGAAACATCCTCACCAAAGTTTCCAAAAGAATCAACAGTTTGTCAATATGAATAATTAATCAGCTATCTGATGCGTCATAATGTGAAAACAATGCTCCAGTTATAGAATCTGAACCCAGGTCACCAAATGAACCTGCCTGCACCACTGCAGTTCAGTCAGGCTGGTACAACAAGTAGTCGGGCCATGTTTATCTATATTAAGTGTATGTGAAAGCGTTTCTCTCATTAGCCATTCATTTTAGTTTCCACTGTGGCAGTAAATTCAGATTTTCATACAGTTAGCATGTGAAAGCAAACCAACCTTGTGGTCATTGCAGCATCTTTTCCAATCATAAATGTAATGCCATGACTTCTGATGGCTACTTTCCCCTTGTGATGAAGAATAGAGAGCGATCACAAATCAGTTCTTTCTTAAAATATTTTTGCCTTACTTTGCTCGACATCAGGGAAACTTGATGGCGATTGATTAGGGAGCAGACTGCATGGACAAAAATGCCATCGTCAGTAGTGTTCCCCAGTTCTGCTCCCAGCCAACTGGACCTTTGCTGCATGTCACTCTACTGCTCTCCTTGTCTACATTTCCTGTCTATCTCTACTGCAATGATCCATCAAAGACAAAAATGCCCAAAAATATTGCTTTGCTGGAACTTTCAGCAGAGACTGCGGATGGAGTATTGATTCTCAGTGGGATCAGCAGTACTGAAAAAACCTTCACTTAAAGGTCCTTTTTGTATTAAATATAATTAGAAACATGTCTTTAAGGCACTCTGCAGTTCTTTATTTACTTTAAGCACACACACACACGCACCCACACACACACACACACACACACACATAGTATCTGTGCCAGCAGCTGGCTGGCAATGGATCTGGTGAATGTGAATTGATGATGGGGAGACGTAAATCCCAGCGTCGTTGCAATTTTTATCCTTTCTCACCATGGATCCACACCTGTGAATGGCCCTTTCCAATACATCACTGACACTTCAAATTGAGTGTCACTCAAAATGGAAGTGGAGTGATATAGGCCCTAGCAGCGAGGGGGAAGGAGCGGTGCGTACCTTGGTTTACTCTTTTATCATCCTGCAATTTTCAGCGTGAAGGCCCGGAATCTATCTCTGCTTATTTGGTGATGGGGCTATAACCTGAACATGAGCACAGTCACTTTCAGCCAGCACATTGGGAAATGGGCTAAATTATGAAATCTGTGTTTGGTTTTTAGCGGATAATGTCAATCTGTGTGGAGTGTCATATGTAGACTGCTATTGAGAATACAAAGAGGTGGAGAGCAGATTTGTTCCTGCAGGAATGTGGCCTTGGTTTAAGGTTTCACATGATCAACAATGTCTCATGCACAGCAGGCACACAAACTTTACATTCGATTTTTTTGTTCACATGGAACACGGCTTTTACTCAGCAGTGAGAAATCCCCTATGTTTACAGTCCAACAAATGAACATCATACTTTACCTCAGAAATTATGGCTTTAGTGGTGTAAAAACTTGATCACTGCCTCAAACCTGACCCCCTTAGAGTCAGTTGAGTTTTTTTTTCTACAAAAACTTGAGTATATTTATTGAAGCAATGCAAAATTTTACCTTTATACATTTTAATTTGTGTTATTTTGCTATAACTTCATAAGTGCAGGAGATAGCCAGTTAAAAACAGTTTATTTTTATCTACTACAAGGGTCACAATCTAAAGCCAAAGTTTTATTTTTTGTTGAACATGATTTATAAAGCACTTTTTCTTTTTTCTTTTTTTTTAAGTTTTCTCAAATGACACAGGTCATGACATCCAGGGTGCCAATGCCTGTTTCTATTCCACTATGTCATAGGCGAAAAATGAGTACAGTTTTGCTCGAGAAACTATGATGTAGCAGACTGAGTGGCAGAACATTCCAAAACAACTCACAGAGAATTCAGAGACCCTTTCCCATAGTTGTAAAGTTGGTAAGGAACCATCTCAGAAGACAGCTACCCCAAACTCATACCTAAATGGAACATCTGCATATCCGATGTTTACTACAAAATGACCACTCACTGCCCTCTTGGAAGACAACAGAACATCTCCAATCACACCTCTGGAGAAGATTGCATTCTTCACATTGACATCCTGATCTGATCTCCCCTTAACACACAGAACTTGCAATACTACAATTAACTGAACAGTTTAAATCCCAAAATGAAGGAAATCAAACATCACCAGAGTGATGATCCCAGCATGTGGACTCCATCTATGATACCAGGTCATCAGGACCAGTTTTGAAGAAGAACACCTCACATTTGAAGTGCTTGTGGATGCCTGGGTAAGTACACCTCACTCTAGGTTCGGTAAGAGCTAAGTACAAGTTAGTAAGTGCTAATAACCAAAAACTCACTAGAGTTTGCATTAGCTGCAACTTTAGTTGCATAAACATTAAACATTCACATATAGTTCTGTGTAGTCTGGTAGTCAAGCAATGACATCAGGTTGCCAGATTCACTGTTGTGTTTTTGTGCAATGACAATAAAGAAAGTCTAAGTCTATAAAAAACACAAAAACTGGGTCCACAATAGAATAAAAGAATCTGAATTTGTCCTTTTGTTTCAGTTGTCCCTTTCCTTTGGTTGCTCCTCTGTTTTGAGTTAAGTACAAAGTCACTGTCAAGTAAGTCAGGCTGATCAGATGTATGAATGACTTGTTCAGTTCTGTCAGAGTTAGTAGGATAATATCATTCATGTTTGAATTGTCAAGTGTGGTCACAAGTGTACTTTGTAAGTATGTCTGTTCAAGCTGTAACCAGTATGACTGTTCAAGATTGGTTACCAGTCAAGCTGTAACCAGTAACCATCCGATGTTTAGGTGGCTGTGCAGATTCTGGAGATCACACTGGGAGGCTCGCCATCTGCTGGAATCAGTGGAAGTTCTCCACGATCTTCTCACTTGACAAAAAGACCTGACCTGCTTTGACAAACAGGCTTATAGTCTTTGTCCAATTTCATCTCATGTCTATTTCTCTTAAGTTTAACATGTGTCTCCTTGTTGTACAACATCACAAACGGTAGCATCAACAATTAAGGACTTACTGCTTACAAACACTGAGCACACTGAAAAATATATGGTACTCTTCAGTTAAACCATCAAATTGTTAAATTATGTTAGAATTAATTCATTCGAACCAAATATGCTTTGCATATGTAAACACAAATATTAGACAAAATAAAGTAATAATGTTTCAGCTTCACAAATCAATATAGGTCTCCACATATTAGTAAATTAAAATATCTCTTACATATTAAGCTGCGAACCTTATCTTTTATAAAAACAGCTGCGTTCATCCATATGAGGACAGATAAATTCAACATGAACAGCATAACAGCTACTCAATTAACCGCTAAAGATGAGTGATTAATGCACATTTAAAATAATTTACTTACCTGAGTAACATGGTAAATATTACTATGAAATGGACACTTTAAGCATCAAATACATCACCTCTTGACACTTAACATCCAAAAACACAGGTAAATACCTTCACTGCTAACAGAAAACAAGCTAATGAATTAGTTTACCAAGAAGTGTGAAGTAATATTAACCACGAAAACTGGCACTTCTGATGGTTTTTCTACATGGCCCTCATCTTGCTGTTATTTCAGTTTGACTTCTGCATCTGTTTTCGACCAAATTATTACTTTCTGTAACTTTTATCAGCTCAGCTCCCCCAGACAAAGAAGCTTCACTGGCAACTACACTGTAAAAAATGTCAAAATGCACCTTTTTTTTTTAACACTGCTGTTAAATTTTGTAAGGGAAAAAAAGGATTAAAACAAATAGATTATCACTATTTTAGTTTTTAACAATGAAATTAAGAGAAATAAAAGAATAAATTTAGAACTTAATCATTTAATTATTTACAAATGGTTTCTATTTGAACCTGTTTTTCCAGCTGAGTTACATGGAGAAGCACACACTGTCTGTCACAGTCATAAAAGACAGACAGACTGTTATCCTATGCATATACTTCTAAAGTCTTATTTTTCTTCCTATTAAATCCATATGCCTGTGTTCTTAGTTTATAAGAAGTTTACTTGCATGTATCCTGAAGTGCTACAATTTATTTGCATGTTTACACTTTTATTATTTTCTCAGAAACCATGTAAGACAAACATATAGATGCTTGATAAGGATGTACCTTGCATGGCAGCTCTGTTGCCATTGGTGTATGAATGTGTGAATGAGAAAACATTTTAAAGCGCTTTGAGTACCACTAAGGTAGAAAAGTGCTACATAAGTACAGACCATTTACCACTTATTTGAATTTGGCTCCAACATGTTCTGTATAAAAAGGAAGTCACTGGAATGCAATGATGGCTTAAACAGCTATGGCTTGTTACTTGATTTTTTTTTTTACTTGCACTTGTTTTCTAGTACTTTTTATGTTTATCTGATTTTATTTTTTAACTGCTTGCTGTTACATCATTGTTGTTAACTGTCTGTTTGTAGTTTGGGAACTGGTGGTCAATGAAATCAGAGTTCCCCACTTCTGAAAATGACACTGATCAGTACAAACAGATTTGATTAATTATTAATATTCAGTCTTCAATATTCCTGATAAAGGTCTCTCTGATGGCCTAATTAAAAAAACAAAAAAACATATGAGTGCCCATGATAAACAAGTGCAATTTTATTCATAAAGTATAGTTTTGCTACATATTGTATTAATTGGTTCCCACGTGTAAGACTCCACAATTTTTGCTATTTTGCTACATTTTATTAAGCTTTTCATATTTGGTTGATGTTCTATGAAATGACCCTGGTGACTTTTCCCCAACCTCAGATTTGGGATCCTTACTGAACATGGACATTATCAAGAAACACGGGTGTCTTAAGAACAACTACTAAACTCTGTTGTCAATTATTAGCACCATGACTCCAGAATACAGTGCTAGTTTGTCAGCCCACCACCTTGATCTATGTTGAGATATCTCAACAGCTGTTAGATGGATTGACATGATTTTTTTTTTTTTTTAATGCAGACATTCATTGTGTCCAGAGGATAAATCCTACTTTTGCGTTGCCTTGGTCTTGCATAGCTCGACCTGTTGGTGCAGCGCTGTGTACGAGCTGTAGAATGATCTGGCTGCACCTCAGCATCATTCTGCTTTAGGGGCTAAAAGGCTGGCTTGTTTGTATTTCTTTAAACCCTCTTTGTCCTGGCTGGTGCTAAGCTCAGGATGCAGCGACAGTGTCCCTGTGAAACAGCAATTGGGGAACTTTTTGGGGAAACTTTTGTAGGAATGCAGTTGAGCACTTCAATTAAAATGATTAATTCACCAAAAAAAGAAAAGAACTAACAGGCCTGTTCGACTGTATGATTCAAACCTTTGGCCACATTCACAGTGTGTAGGTGGCTGCTCAGAGGTTGTTATCGCTGTTTCCTGTAGTGGAGGTGATTTAGAAAACAGCAACGCACAGATAATGGAAGGGGGAGAAAGGTTCATGCATTCTGAGCCAGAAATAGCAGGCTTAGGTTGAATACTGGTAAAACTGCATTTCAGTCAGCCTCAGCTATACTTTGTGTATTGTGAATTAACAAATGTTCGATGGCTAATATGTTAATTTACTTATTTCACATTTGTAACATTTTAAGGTCTGGTTACATAAGAAGATTAAAACATTATGTTTATCTATGATTTCATTTGAGTTCAATATACATAGCAGATAGCAGAGCCAGGTGATTTTCGTCTTATGGTCTTATTTTGTTTCAGTTTAATTTATTTATTTATTTATTTTACCAATACTTCATATGTTGTATCAGTCTGTTCCAGGTGGCTCAGGGTTTAGCACTGCCTCCTTGCAGCTGGAAGGTCCCCGGTTTGGTTCTTTCTGCATGGAGTCTCCATGTTCTCCCCCGTGCAGCGTGGGTTCTCTCCAGGTTCTCCGGTTTCCTCCCTCAGTCCAAAAACATGTTGAGGTTAATTGGTGAATCTAAATTGTCCGTAGGTGTGAATGTGAGTGTGCTTGATTGTCTGTCTCTAAGTGTGGCCCTGCGATAGACTGGTCCAGGGTGTCCCCTGCCTTCACCCAAAGTCAGCTGGGATAGACTCCAGCCCCCCCGCTATCCTAGTGAGGATTAAGCGGTGTATAGATAATAGATGGATGGATGGATCAGTCTGCTCCTATCTCTCTACATCACCATTTCAGTCTTCCTGTCTCTTTCTGTCTGACTCTGTCTGCCCACTGTTACCCCTGTCTGATACCTCTCCTCCTCCCCTCAGACTCCATGAGGATTGCAGTAACAGTGACATGATGTGCCCAATACTGTTGGAATCAAAGTCATAAAGTGTCTTTGTAGAGATAATGTACACTGCTGCAAGTGTGTAGCATGTCACATTGTTGTATAGCCCCTTGGTAACTGCTTTCATTTTCATTGGTATAATAAAGTTCACTGTGTCTAGCAGCACTGGTATTACAATTCATTCTTCTTCAGAGGGCCTATACATCCATGCAGTGCCCCCTCAGTTGCTTCTACTTATTAACCGACTTGGTGGCACAGTGTTGCACAGACAGCACTTGACTGGCATTTACCTTCCCTCGTTGGACAACTTACATCTTTAATTCAATTCAATTCAATCCCCTCCTCCCTATACTCTGGAGATGAAAGAAGGCTGTCCTACAAACTTCCTTTATATGTGTATTGAACGACATGTTCTGGTCAAAAAAGGTTCTTTACAACACAGTTAAGTACAGTTTATTAACATTCCTACTGTCCATCTGAACACCTCCCAGAGACCTAATGTTGTTCTGCCCACCTTCAATCAGAGCAGGAATCCAATGGTGGCGAATAATTAAAGCTCTGCGTGTATCAAAAATGGCCAAGCAAGTGACTTCTAAGGCCAACCAGCGTGTATATACAAGCACAGTACATAATGATTTATTCAGGCCAGCCACAGGCAAGCAGGATAATGATCTAATCATGCAGCCACAAGAGCCATCCACACTCTCACTATGTGTTTTCTGATAGAGCAGCTCTGATCCCATTTTATACTGCCACGTTCTCTCAGCAGAAGTTTAAAGTTTACTGAGCATTTCAGAGTAGAGAAGGGAGTTCTTCCATATGATGAAAGTCCATCAGTCATTTTCATAGAGCCTCCAGCCTCGGCGACAGCGCTTCGTTTCCCTGTTTTATCTTGCATTTAATATCTTCTCACCATCAGCATGTGGTGTTCGGCGGAGACACGGAGACAAGCGAGAGGAAGAAGGATAAAGAGGACTCTGGAGTTTGCTCAGTAGCCACATTCTCCTGTGTGGTAGAGGTCAGGAGGGAAGGACTCAACTGTAGGGGTTTTCTTTTGAAATTTATAATTATAATAAAAAAACAAGTCCAATTGATCTTCACTGCTAGGGTTTCAGAGAGCCAAGAGAGGACAGAATAGAGTCATAGCTGCTAACTTCAGAGAATAATATTCCTACTGCTCTTGAAGCAGGAAGTCTTTGTATGCTGTGACCATGTGATTGAAGTTAAATCCTCTGCAGGCTAAGACTAACAATGAACTTCCTTCCGAGTGTCCAGCTGCTGTTTGCAGCCGAAAATGACGACAATATGTGTTGGAATCTGTGTCTAGAAACAGTGATTACAGCAGTATGACTCTGCCATGTGAAAGGCTGCTCTAATGATTCCATTGACTTTAGACCCAGGTGGTCCAGAGGCTGACACGGAAACAGACAGCAGCTCATACTGAGGGAGATCATCAATCAGCAGTGATGGTTCTGTTCTTTCTCATACTGCAAACTGTCACATCATATGAGTCATATCATCAAATGCGAAACTGGAATTTGTATCGAAATGCATTTCAATAATAAAACATGAAAGGCTGAAAAAAACTACAAAAGGAGGTCGTGGCACTAATGAGCTCTGACAATCTGATGCCTCCCATATAAACAAGCAGATTACTGAGTTTTAACCAAACAACAGAATGTGTGTAGAGGTGTATGTGGTTGTTTTGTAGCAGTCTGGATTTGTTTACTTGTGACTTAATGAAGGTAAACAAAGAAAAAACACAGTGTAAGTGCGTGCACTATTAGGCGGCGCAAATTGCAGGCATTTATCCACATATGTGTCCAGACAGATGGAAGCAGAGATGTGGTGGAGAAACTTTAAGTCCAGAACAAGGCAGCTGTAGACAGTAGATACTATGAGAATCGCTAAGTCTGATTGATTTAGTGTTCCTGAGTTATTTTGGATGCCACTGAGTGTTTAGTTATTGCTTACAATTAGTTTGATTCACACTTTGTTTATTATAGTATTCTGCTTCTGCGTCTTTACTTCAATATTTAGTTCGTTGATTAAATTAACGGCAGCCGTGAGTGATGTTACATCTGAGCAGGAGTCTGAGATTACAACTAAATTTTTCATCTTGTTTTGTCATATTTAATTCAAATTCATCATTATTTTTTAAATGAATGAATGAGTGGTCCTACTTGTTGTTTCAGTTTCTCTGTGTCTTTCATTTTTCACACTGTTGTTGAACAACATGACGCATCTCCTGGTGCTTTAATGGCACGGTGTAGAAGTAGTAATAACTAGTGTCTTCTGTCTGTCCCACTGGGCTTCTTAACTGTCTTTCTCACTGCTCTCTATCTCTCTCTAACCATCTCTCTTTCCCACCATGATGTTCTGTGTTGATAACTGTCGACAGATCGCAATCATCCAGACAAGTAATTTAGAAAAACCTGCAGCGTGCTATTTTCATGACCACTATGAAAAGACTTTGTTTAATGGTGCCTCCTTTGACATTAAGCCTGATCCAATATAATCACAAAATGCTTGCAATTCGAGCTCAACACCTAATACGAAGCTTTAAATTCATGCAGCTT
Organism: Stegastes partitus; assembly: GCF_000690725.1. Taxonomy (NCBI): domain Eukaryota; kingdom Metazoa; phylum Chordata; class Actinopteri; family Pomacentridae; genus Stegastes; species Stegastes partitus. The sequence continues at coordinate 60,952 of NW_007578066.1, read as the reverse complement.
CAGCCTTTTGAACTGGAATAACTCGACATCCTCCCCAAACCCATTGATTAAAAATGATCTTGTAGAAGCGTATGCAGCAAATCAACTCTTCAACCTCCTGACAGCAGACAGACTTTGATGTCAGTAAGAGGAAAAGAACGTGTGGACCAGACTAGCAGACAGCCAGCAGTAAATATATGAGTAACACAATGTAGATGTAGTGATATTAGCCTTTCTATCAGACTTAAAACACAACCAACTTGAACTTGACTCGTAACTTTTTTAAGAACTTTACTGTTACCACTTGAGATTGACTTGACATTTGCAAACAAGTCTGTCTCATCTCTGCCTACAGTCTACAAGCTCCCATGGAATCATACATCTATCTGAATGACCTTTTTTAGAGGAATGTAGCAAATCAAGAGAACATCCATCTATACCCAGTTGCCGTCCTAACTTACACTGTTACACAAAAGCACCAAATATATTTTTACACAACTATTGTCATTCATTTTTTGTCTCAGTTGACTACATTAAAGCAGCTACAATTAATATTTCTATGCGAGCAGCAGATCAAGACTACTGAAAGAGACAAGAAAATGAGTGTCTTCAGGGTTCTTGTTTACTTTGTCAGATTTATACATGTGTCTGGATGGAATTTTGTAATATTTAAGAACTATTTAAGATTATAATTTATGCAACACACACAGACGTGGGCTGCAAGGTGGCGTAGTTGGTAGCACTGTTGCCTCGCAGCAAGAAGGTTGCCGGTTTGCGTCCCGGTGGGGGCACCGGAATCTTTCTGCGTGGAGTTTACATATTCTCCCCGTGCAGCGTGGGTTCTCTCCGGGTTCTCCGGCTTCCTCCCACAGTCCAAAAACATTTTGAGGTTAAATGGTGATTCTAAATTGTCTATAGATGTGAATGTGAGTGTGCTTGGTTGTCTGTCTCTAAATGTAGCCCTGTGATAGACTGGCGACCTGTCCAGGTGTCTCCTGCCTTCACCCTAAGTCGGCTGGGATAGACTCCAGCCCCCCTGCGACCCTCGTGAGGATAAAGCGGTGTATAGATAATGGATGGATGGATGGATGGATGGGCACACAGGTGTAATACTTATTAAAGAGTCCAGTATGTCCCGAGACCCTAAAGGTCTACACTGACAGGCTTTGATCCTGTAGGATTTGTATATATGTAATTGGAACTGATGCTTTGAATGTTGTGTAGTTCTATTTGTGAAAAAAAAAAGAAGTTATTTTGTATATTTTGTGTATATATACATGACTGACTGTGTGCGTTATTCATAGGTGAAGTACCAATGCAGTAGATCAGTACCATAGTCAGAGCACTGCCCTCTGCTCAGTAGTTTTGGACAGGGGAGATTATTTGTATGACGATGAAGAATGTATCATCCCATACTGGGGAGTGGCCCTCAGGGCAGAATTAACAGGTTACTGTCAAAAGCGCGTTCTGGTATTTGTACGCGGGAGATGTCTGGAAATTAATGACTCATCAGCTGAATCCCACGGTGAGGATGCTTTTTATGGAGCTGAGCATGAAGTTAAGTGTGTGTGTGTGTTAGAGAAAGTGTGTGTATTAGGTATTGTGTGCACTGAGTCGGTGATAACATGCATGCTCTCACCCTAAGAGAACCTCATCTATTTCCATCATATTGTGCCCTCAAAACATCAACCTGTGCTGCCTGACCTGACTCCTGCTTGCGTTGCGAACAGGCTGCCCGATGGAGACTGGCCCAAACATTGACATTAATGAGATGAAACACCGGGTCCAGTGAGCCGTCCTCCGACTGAACACAACAAAAGGAAAGGCAGGGGCAAGTCCTCCATAACACCTTCAGTCGGTTTTGTTTTGTCCATTAATAGTTAAACTTGATTATAAAGTCTTATCAAGGCATCTAGACTTATCATACGTTGGACTGCATTCAGAATTTGGTTCGAAGGGAAATGCATTTCTTTTCACTGTTAACATCTTTTTTAACTTATCATAGATACACTTCTCAATGTGTTTTTTGGCATTTATTGTACTGTTTTTAAACTGTTGCCCCGAACTAATCAGTGAGACGAGACTTTCATCCTGGTGGCCAAGACAATGGAGGAGAAGCTTTAAACATGGACATAAAAGGTTGTGTTTTATCCAAAAACCATAAAACTGTAAACCTAACTCAAGGACCTGTACATAAAAAAATGATGTAGAGAGCGTGGCGTCACTCATTTTTTGCACATTATTGTTTTGAAGTCGCAAGTTTGGAATTTGGCTGTCACCATCTTAGTCTTTGAAACCAGACTTCTTGAGTGAGGGGTGGCTCTGACTGGAAAACCTAT
>NW_007578066.1:49686-57483 GCF_000690725.1 Stegastes partitus | reverse complement strand
ACGTATTTCTGTTTGGGAAAGGTGGCTGTAAGTCTGAATTCAAAATGATACTTACTAGAAATACGAACTGATTGTACTTCAAAGTCCCTGTCTGTTTATTAATAAAACTATAAAACTCATTTCTGCACATCAAAGTTACATATTTAGAAGCTTTACCAAGTACTCAGTCCTCTACGCTGTTGCTTTCTTTAAAGGACTTTTGTCTAAAGTCTAATTTTTAAAAAGTTGTTTAAACCACAGATACGACCAATTTATTTTCTGATTTCTACCAAGCGATCTAGCAAGTGAGACGTACTTAAGTAACAGGGTTGGTGGCTTCTGTTGGCAGGTCAATACAGTGAAGCATTTCTGAACCACGTTGAACATATTCCTGGTAAAAATGGAGTACGATGAAACTGACAGACCAGTTGAGACCACTGTAAATCCACTGGCATATGTATTAGAACCAGTACCCTGTGGAAACTGTGCAATAGTAGCTTTAATTCACTGCTTGTTACATTTTTCTGTACTTTTGTTTTATTTATTTATGGAAAAGCTGAAAGGCTTTTTGCCCACAATGCAAAGGGAAGAAACATGAGGAATATAACAGAATTGAAAATACCTGAGGATTAACCAAAGTTTGGAGTTTTGATCGACTGCTTTGGAAAACCTAAAGTCAAGGTAAGAAATGTTTTTTAGAGGTTTGCATCAGCTCTGAGCGCTGGAGGAGGAATCGTGTAGTCTGTGGTATGAAATTACATGAGTTTAGAATACTTTGATGACCAGGTGTATACAGTGATTGTAGTTAATGTCTTTCTTATTTAGGACAGTCCTTTTGGCTGCTGTAATGGCATAACCAGGATCATATAACACCGATGCTGCTAGGATGTGATGGAAACCTGTAGGCAGGAGGACAACAGGTGTTCACAGTGAAACTTCAGTAAGACACAATCAGAGAGGCATTGTGTTGAACTTTATTGCTGTTAGTGATGATGTTCTTACAAACAGATTTGTGTCTGTGACAGATGTCAGTGAACGCAACTCTTTATAGTTTGCCGCTTAGCTCTGTTTGATGCCACCGTACGGCTGTTTTCAGAGTGTGTTAGTCGGTCAGTAGGGCAACGTCATAGCCCAAGAAGCTGAACACTGACACGATGTCAGGCTTTAGTCTGTAACTCCTCAGTCTCCGTCTTTCACTGTCTTTATTGTCTATGATCTATCTTTCAGTGTCTGTCTTTTACTGTCTTGTAGCTAAACCTGTGAAGCTCCAAGATGGCGGCTCCCTTTGGATGAAGGAAAAAATAAAGAAATAAAATAAAACTTGCTTCTCTACTGCTGGAAAGGGGAACAGTAAGGGCTCCATTTTTGTCAACTTGATATGTACAGAGTTACAGTTGTACTGTACTGAGATTTAAACTGTAGGTGTTACGTTGGCCAGACTCATCCCCACTTACCTGGTGTTTTGGAAAGAGCAACGTCAGCAGAGGACTGACTGGAATGAACGGTTCTGACTACATTATTAGAGCAGTGGAGGGATCAGTATGAACCAGCCAGTGTTCACCAATTTTTCTCATAGAAACTGTCAAAAAACTAGCAAACCAGCAGGTCTGATTTACACTAATGCACAGAAGATTGTATCAGTTTGCTGCTGGATTCATAGAATTGAACCTGCAATTCTGCAGTGTGTCATACTGGCCTGATAGGGTGCAACATCACTACTGTTGGACTGCACAGAACAGAGCAGAACAGGTGCCTGCTCTTCAGACGGTTAAAAGGAAACTCACTGGAGTGAAGGAAAAGCCTTTAGTATAAGCTACCTTACTGTCATGGATTACAGAGCTGGTAAGAATCCTCTTTAATTTTTATTACGATGAGCTGGCATTAATGTTGTAACAGGAACAATACTTTGTGGACAGTTAAAAAATGTACAATAACATGAATAAAGAGGGCTTTGTGATGCTGGGGAGGCATGAGCACACTGAGGAGGCGAGTGTTGGACCGTGCAAGATGGTTTTTGACACAAAAATTGCAGTGTGCCACTACCTCTCCTCCCACTGTGGTGTACAGTGACTACATAAGATACTGTACCACGCCAGCATAGCCAGGAAATCACCTCAGTGCACCACAGAAAGATAGCAGTTTACCAGTACAACACTGTGTTTAGAACCATGCTCTGACAAAAAAATAAATAAATAATACAGCCCTGTCGACCTGTTTTGTCAAACAAGAAAACAAAAGGTCCACAGTCACTAATCTTTTATAATTACAAAATGTGGGATATTTACACAGATGCATTTGTGTGTATATATTTGTATGTATATCTTTATATAGTTGCCTATCACCATTACTAACTCGTGACTCCCCCCCGAGGTTCTTCTGCGCCTGCTCTCTCTGTGGATGTCTCTGGATCTGGAGCTCCTGAACTACAGCCGCTGGCCTCACCTTCTGTATCCTGCTGCCCCACCATGAAGCCTCCTGTTACAAAAGGACAATAAATTCTAATAACTTTTTTAACTGTAAACTAAATTTTATAATTCATCCTACATCCACCCAACCGGTCGAGGCAGATGTCCGTCCCTCCCTGAGCCTGGTTCTGTCTGAGGTTTTTTTTCCCCCGTGGGGGTTTTCGGTTTCTTCCCACTGTTGCGGACTGCTTGGGGACTGCTGAAGCTTATGGGGAATCCAAATGTTTTGGATTGTTGGGTGTTTCTGTCTCTGCCTTTGTGAAGCGCTATGAGATGACTTCTTGTTGTAAACATGCGCTATACAAATAAAATTGAATTGAATTGAATTGTGTCCAAGAACATTATCACTTACATAAAGAGAAAAGAGACTGAGGCAGTCGAGGTAAACCAATCCGGTGATTGCTAATTAAGATGTACAACAAGAAAAGGGAAGAAAAGTTTGTTATCTTGTCTCTGTTTCACATCACATCTTGTTCATGACTTCTGCATTTGATCTTGTTTGTATATATAAATTGAAAACAACTATGGAGTTCTTCAGTGTTTTACAGTAAATTCAAATTCTCATGAATCAGACGTCGATTTCGTCTTTTTTTGCTTTGATTCCAAAGAAAAAAGTGTAAATGTCGCCCAAGTGCTCTCCAAACTGTGTTTACTGTCTTTTACCTCACAACAAGTGTAATTAGGTTTTTGAAAAGTAAAAGTCATCTTTCGTCATCTAAACTTTGTTTACTTGATGAAAAAGAACATGAAATGAACACACAGGGAAGCAAACTGCTCTACAGGGATTAGAAGTAGCATGCACATAAGACTGAAGTGTAATCGCAAGGCTAATTGTCACATAGCTGCTTCAGGGCTCTGATTACCAACTGGTCCTTCTGACGGAACCGAGTGCATCTTCAGGCTGATTGCATCTCACAGGAGGTGACTGTGTCCTGAGATTATGAGGCTGCCACTGACAATGCTTTGAAGGCTCTTTGTTAAAAACATCAAGGGAGCGATATGCATACCTAAGATCCAAAATTATTTTTCACATGCTGTGAAATAGTTTCAAGCCCCTTCTGAGATTAAAGTTACTCTGTAGAACCCAACAGGAACACTTCTTTAATTACCTGCATTATTTATTTTGACCTTAAAGACATGTTTGTAAAAACGATGTCCAGTGCACTCCTTAGAGTTAACATGAACAAGAGTGTCTATTAAAAATATTCACTCCCATTCGAAGTTTGCCTCCTTTACTGAATTTCAACATTGAATCATGGTAGATGTGGTTTGCGTCTTTTTACAAGAAATTACAAAAAATATAAATACGATTTTTTTTTTCCCCTGTCAAAGTGAAAACAAAAGACTAATGCAAATAATAAAAAATGTAAAGTAAGTGACTGCATAATTATTCACCATCAAAAGTCAGTATTTAATCTTTGGATGGGTCATATCCACCTTGCACATCTTGACGCTACAATTTTACCCTCTTCTTCTGTTTAAGTTCTGTCAGGTTGCACAAGGACCATGTGTGAGCAGCTTTTTTTAAGTCCAGCTACAAATTCTGAATTGGACTGAGCTCTAAATCGGCCACTCCCTAACATTCATCTTGTTGCCTTTCAACCATTTCTGCCCAACGTTGGCTGTATGCTTCAGGCCATTGTCCTGCTGGAAAATAAATCTTCTCACTAAGTTTTCCTCTAGGCTGAATCAGATTCTCTTCCACTATTTATTTGACTTTGCTGCATTCATTTTACCGTCTACCCTTCCTAGTGTTCCAATGCCTACTCCCGAGAAGCATCCCAATATTATGATGCTGCCACCACCATGCTTCACAGTGTGGATGGTGTGTTTGGGATGATGTACACTGTTTGATGTGTTCCAAACTTAATGGCGAGTCTGATGGCCTAAAAGCTCAATTTTTTGTCTTATCAGAATGTTCCGACAGTTGACTTCAGATCCACACGCCTTCTTTATATTATTTTTAATTAATTGGCATTACTTTGTAGAAATTGGTTTTCAGTTTGACATGAAAGGTATATTCCACAATCAGTCCTTAGGCATGGGTTAATTAGTGTTGCTGAATTGGTTGTAGGTTTGAGTGTGCATTATTGTCTGGTCACCTGCCCAGGGTGTACCCTGCCTCTCGCCCACTGTCTGCTAGGACAGGCCACTGTCCCCCACAACCCTCTATAAGATAAAGTAGATCAAGGTAATGGAACATTGATGTTCTCATCTTGGCTTATATTCAACTACCTAACCTGTCTGCCGATCACATGCTGTGCCCTCGTGAGATGCTATAGAAATTACCAGGAGACAGACATTTCCAGAAATGTGCCACATATCTCTCCAGCGAGCCATCAAACCTGATGGGCCAAGCTGTCACTGTAGCACTTGTATTTTCTACTGAGTCTTTGTTTGAACCACAGCTGCCTTGCCAGTGCTGACAAGGCCACAGTGAATAGTCCCTACCGCTATTAAAACCCCCTCTCATCAACCTTGACAAGCGCCTTGATTTGAAACATAAAAGTGTGAAATAATCAGCTGTGTTTAGTTGTTTGACAGATTTATGCCGTACTTCTGATTGCAAATCCGCTGCTGTCATGTTTTATAATTTACTGACACCTACTTGAAAAGCCGACATCCCTCATTAATACATTATTTATATTAAAAAAAAAACAAAAAATCCACATGTAATGACTCAGCATGCATGGAATATTTTTGTCACTTTGGGACTAAAACACATATTGTGGAACTTGACTAAAAATATCTCTTTCTCTTATGAACATGGAGATGTTGCCTTGTATTGTCTGACACTGAAATGCTTTTCTTTTACATAAATACAGACAAAAAAGACAAATGGAAGTATTTGTTTTAACCACCATCGTATCAAATTTCATCAATGAATTACTTAGTAATGTTGCCATGGTTACCAGCAGTTTAATACAGCTTGAAGAGTGGTTTAAAACTGTGTTTAAATGTTTGGTTGAGAAACAAATATTACAAACAGACATTCTTTGTGAAAAATGAAATAGCACAGTGCCTGTTTCAGCATTAAGGATAATGAATATATCAATACAAGAGAGACCCAGGACAGTATCTCACTGCGTGTGCGTTATTTCATTTTGATGTCTGTACCACAGAGCCCTTCCATTTGCAAATTGGATGAGGCTGTTCAAAGTCTGAAATGGAGAAAAGAAAATAATGGGATCGTTTCTTTAACCTTTTGTCATGAGTAAAAGCAAACTGATAACAGCCTCCATTTACTTTGAGGTCGCACACTGCTCAGAGTCCCCTTGAAGAAGAGGTTAAGATAACCTGTCATTTATGCTTTTTGCTGGGTTCCTCATTTCTGCTGCTATTTGTCTTTAGGCAGAGTGCTTGCAATACAACTGGGAGGTAAAATGACGTCCGTTTTTCTATGTGTTTTTTTTTTAATTTTTAAAATTTTATTCCAGGTTCATTGTTAAAGGTGTACAAAAATATAGTCACTTACTGTACCACTTTTTAAAAAATTAATAAATGCTTTTTAGTACAAAACATAAAACAATAAGCATTCCTTTCGATGATGACCTATTGCTTTTCTATCTTTGATTAATAGCACAATCTCGTTTTAGATACGTTTTTTCCTGTAAATCAATAGAGTCACACAGTAGACACAACATCGGATCTAATCACAAATACACTGATGCACATGCACTTCTGGGTGAGATGATCCAGTTACAAGTTACCAGCCACAACTGAAAGGGGCAAAACTAAAACCAAAACTTAAGCCAGTACATTTTAATTGAAAATGACTAAAGAGATTTGAAGCTGGCAAGTAAAAGCTTAACCAAGATGGCAAACTACAAGTGAAGCTGACAAACTGAAGCTGAACCACAAAAACAAAACTACAATTAAGGTGACAAATTACAATTAAAGCTGACAAACTCGACACCCCAACAGGATGCTGCCACATTTCTATCCACTGAATAGTGGGTTATTCTATTAATACTACTACTACTACTACTCATAATAATAATAATAATAATAATAATAATAATAATCATAATAATAATAATAATAATTTACTTCAGAAATTGAGGCTAATGTTTGATTAGATGGTCTATATGATATGCAGCCAATCAATCTTTATCCAAAACTTTCACTGTACTTCTCAGTTAGCCCAGCTGACCGTCTTGAGCACATGTAGTGTGGCAAAGAAAAACTCTAATTTGTATTGAGGGTAACAGTTGGATTTATCCCCTAATGAATGAGCATGAATGTGCTCAGCAAATGTCATGGTAATCTGCCTCTTTAATTATAAGATATCAAGTGTGCAGAGGTGGCATTTTAGCCTGAGTGAGGTGTTAGATGAATATGTAAGGCAGACAGCTGTCAGACAGCAGCCTCACTGAGAGTGACTTGCTAAAATCTCTTATGACATCTAATGGTTAAAGAAATATTAACTTTAAAAAAAAAAATTTAGTTCAGTTTTGTAAAATGTCTAGAACTTTTTCTACACCGGATAGAACACTAAGCTCAGGTTTGATCGGTCCCTTGTCTGGTCTTGTGGGTGTCAAAGCAAGCGGCAGGTTATTACACAATCGGTCAGACAATAACAGCAGCACACTGAGGTTGTGTTTTGTGTGTATGTGCAACACAACTTATTTAAAACTTGAGCATAATGCAATAATACCCTCAAGGCATTTGATATGGTTAGTAGAGGTGCACCACTGCTGATTTCCTGCATTTGCAGTTATCAGCTCCTAGCAAACACCTCTTGGGTATTACTCAGCATTACACACCAAGAATACATTTCTTTTTTTAATAATCAGATCTCAATGCATGCAGTGATTGTTTAGAAAACACATTAATTACAAATAGAATGCTATTTAATACCCAGAAGCTGGTTTCAAGGACACACAAGTTTTGAAATCTGTTACAAAACTTGTGTATGCAATAAAAAGAGGAATGCAAAATAGATGTGATACAGCTGACAACATTTACCTTCTTAGAAGGTACATTAACATTTACCTTCTCTTGACGTTACGTGGTAAACTGTTATTGAAAAGTGTCATTTTCAAAACTGTGAATCGTTTATTTTTTGATGACTAAATGGCCACAAGAACATAACACATGCATTCATTAAACCATATGCACTAATTTGACAGCACATATATTAAAAAGAAGATTTAAGAAATGGTTAAAATGCAAAGTTCATTCACATATTAGAACATGCATTACAGCATACAGCATACAGTACCAGTCCAAGGGCCAAACCATAAGCCTCATTCAAGGGTTTGAAAAAAACAACAACAAAACTGTTTCTCGAGTGTGTAACATCACTGAATATATTAAAACTATAAAAACAACATGTGGGTTATATGGATTT
>NW_007578066.1:32702-49168 GCF_000690725.1 Stegastes partitus | reverse complement strand
GCTCTGAGAGCATTTACATAAAAGGGACGGTGTTGGCAAAAGACGACCAGTCATAAACAGCTGCAGATTTAGAGTCCTAAAGCAATATTAAACTAAAGTAAGAAGAGTTGTTATGCTGCTGCAACCAAAACTGGGAAGGAAAGCTGGCAAAATGTTTCAATATCAATATCTCTGCTTTATTTATGGCACAATCAGAGCTGTGTTTTAATGAGGCATAAAGTACTAAGATGCAGGTTTCTTCTCCGGTTTCCAGCTAAATTATTATGCAACACAAGATTGTATAACAAAATAAGAATGTAGTTCCTTAATGCTACTTACAAAAAGACAATTTATGTAAAGAAAAAATAATCAAGTAATAATAATAAAACCATTTTCCTGGTGTGTGGAGGTTGAATTCAGTAATCTAACATTCAGTGTGATATTTTTATGGTGTGTAAGACAGTTTTAGGCTCGTTCTTGACAGTGGCAAATGGTTTTGGGAGCAAGTAAAGAACACATATAAAAACTGAACTGTAGGTTTACTACAAATCTTGTAAGGTGAAGTAGTACAAGACTTTAGTGCTTTATCAGTTGATCGGTTTATGCAGCTCTAAAAACTCTTGCTCTCTGCAGAGATGCTCTGACAGTACTATCTGCACACCGAGTTCACAGGATCTCCCAGATACAGAGATGCCGTTTTCCAAGAGAACTGACTGGTAAGCAAGCAGTGTTTTATTACATGTTGAGCTGTTATCTGGGACTTCTCCAGAGCAGCTCAGGTGTTCATCATAAGTTACAATGCCAATGCACCGCAGTGAGAAGTGTACTCTTCAGACCGTAGTCCATTCCTGTGTTTCTGGGTCCAAGCAAGTCTTTTCTTGTTTTGGATCTCCCTCAACAGTTTGTAGCAGTTCCTCCATGAAAACCTGATTGATTTCTGAGACTTCTTATTCTAATGAACTTCTCCTCTGCAGCAGGCTGAATCAAGGTCTCAAATGCATTAAAAAGGCAAAAAGTTCTGCTGATTAACTTTTGACAAGGTTCACCTGTTTACTGAAAATCATTCCAAGTGAAGACCTCATGAAACTAGTTGTCCCACCTCATTTTCTCTGCATCATTCTGAATGTGCTATGTCATGGTTTTGATGTCTTCGGTTTAGATCAACACTATTGTTGAAAACCTTTAACTGGCAATATACATGTATATGTAGCATAAATGTGACGGCCCGTGTACTGCAACCATGTGGGCGAACCCGAATGAAAAGGGGAGGCAGGAGAAACAGGTTATAAGGAACAGGTTTATTAATAAAGGTGAGGGAGTGGAGGACACCTGGAGGAAGAATCTGGTGCAGGGGTGCCAGCCGAGGGGGTGCAGGAGGGAGGTCGTCCGTGCTGAGGTCCGTGAGGGGAAGTGCTGCCGAGGTTGTGCTGGGGAGGGAGGCGTGGAGGAGGATTCCGAGGACGGTGCGTGTAGGAACGGTGCTTCCTTCCCGGTGGAGGTTTTTCCTGGTGTAGGTGCTCGAAGAGGGATTCTTCTCGTGAGGGTGCTCGGAACCATCAATACCGTAGTGGGGCTGGTGGATGATCAGGCTGGCGTGGCGGGTGGAGCGCTGGAGGCTGGAGCCGAAGAGGGACGCTGGAGGCACACAGAGAAAACACTAATTACTCGAAACTCGAAAAAACACAAAACTTAGCTTGAGGCTCAACAGAGTGAAGCAGCTAAGCGGCCTGACCGTACCACAGTGGATGTATCACAATCATCTGGCGCTGGAGTTCTGTGAGACGCTCGTATTTGAGGTGCTCTGCTGATGAGCCGATGAGTCACAGAATGTCTTTTCCAATTCGCCCAGCCTGCAGAGAAAAACCACACGCCCACTAAGAACACAGACACAGGAGGCAGAGAAAAAACAAAAACACAAAACATGCTCCATAACCCTCACAATAAAGTCATAGCTGTATTATACATATACTGACATTTCTGGAGTACATCTGAAGTGATGTCCTTGTGAGACAAAGTTTTGAATAACCATGTATTGTTATTTAATGATTTAATTTTCATCCTTGAGGGCACAAAACACTTGCATTTCTCAGCTGGAAATCTGACACAAGCTAAGTTGAAATTAAAAATGTGAAAAAGGAAGCAACAAAGACTCTGTTACATTCAAGCACAGCAGCAAATCATGTCAATGAGCCAGACTGACCCCTGAGTAAATGTTTTGGAGCCTTATAATACTGCAATAATAACTACATCAACATATCTGCTGCAAAAAAAAAAAGAAGACTTTTTACTTCTCATGCGAGCAGAGTTGTTAAAAGCCCTTCACTCCCCTGCTACACCTGCACAGGTGACTGCTCTTAAGTTGCCTGATTAGACCTCAGAGTGTGCACAGGCTGTGTCTGCCTGACGTCTCTCTCACTCTCCTGTTAGCTTTGGTGCAGCTGTCACACTGCCACAAATTACACCTTTATCATCCTTACTGGTACACGGAGCAGATGTTTAATCAGCCACAAAACCGAAGTCACCTGTGAAAACGGCAGTGTTTTATTGTGAAGGAGGCATAATCCACCTGTGTGCATTGCTGATTCTGTTTAATCTTATAATTGGAGCCTTGTGTTGACGCCATCTCTCTGGGACTTATGGAAAGATTGAAGCAAAGATTAAATGTCAAACAGTTTCTATTTATTTTACTTTATTGTTTTGTTTTTCTGTTATTAGGCATTTTTTATTTATTTATTTATTAGCTTTTACCTTTTCTTTAATTCAGAATTACCAAGCACTTTGAGTCAGTGTCCATAGTCCGTTTTTTTTTTTTTTTCCATTCTCTGTGTTTCTACTGTTTTCTCCCTCTGTCTCTTTGTCCCTTCTGTGTGTTCATGAATGGGCTCGTTCATGATAAACTGCATCTTACCTGGAAAGTGGACGACAGCAGGCAGCAGCAGAGGGCAGACAGATGGTTTTTTAGCAGCCTTCAGTCCGTACAGAACGCTATAGAAATACACCAGTTTAGTAAAATCTTCTCCAAAGCATATACGAGTTTAGACACAGTCTTTAATCAATTTAGTTATGACTAGGCAGCTTATTAAAATGTAAAGTAGGCGATCTGTGTTCATGCTTCAGCCTCCATTTTACATGTATCCTCATGTAAATCACATGAGATCAGTTCGCCACTGCCCCTGTCAAACTACATAAATAAATTGAAAACACAGATTAACCATCTAATACAGTGGAGAGGAATACAGGACAACAGCTTTTATTACTGATCGGTGAGTTATTCAAACCGTTATGGCTGACATTTCTGTAAAGATGTCAGATTAATAATCTTCATATCACACTCATCAGAAGTTTTAGATGTTGCTGAATACAAGAATTAAATCAGTCTAATGTCAATATGCAACAGACTAGAACTACATATTGTGTGCAGTTTATGTTGAGTAATCTGAACGTATTCAAAGACAAATGAAATTTAAATGTGTAGGTCTGTCTCATCTCTAACAAGCCCGACGTCTGTGGCCGGCCGTGGCCTCCTGATTCTCCCGACACACCGGAGAATCATTAACCGGTCATATGCTGCAGTGTTTCAACTCTTCTACTTCTCATCACATTGCTCTGTGATAATACTGTCTACCAAAACCGTCCCTGCAGTTTTTTGCTCCATTCTAACCTGCTACTTCTCTCTTTTCGCCAGCTCATTCCCACTATCAAGCTCCAGCCTGTTACTCACTGCGCCTGAGGCCACATCCACATCCTTCATCTCCAAAATGGTCAATTTGCCACCCACCAAGCCACCCAGCACGCTCAGAGCCACCAGCCTTCAGATGCCTCACACTTAAAGATTCTCACGCCAATCATTCACCTGCGACAGACTCCTCATCTTCAGATTCCCTCTGTGCTACAATAACACTGTCGAAACAGTAAAACCGACGGCGTTTGGGTTCAGAAAAGTCTTTGGCTGTAACACTTTGTATCTGTGGTGTTGAAACAGATGAACCCTGTTGCTTTTTACAATAGGTGTCTGGACAATAGAGCAATTAGAGCAAATGCATCTCCAATATTTGTTTTAGGATGAGAAAAATGATGTTTCCCCCATTGTTTGTCTTTTAAACCATAACACATCAATTTGTAACAGAGGTGCTTAATGATAAAAAATAAATAAATAAAAAAGTTTCTGTGGTTGCACAAGTGTCGTCATAATGTCCACACAATCAGGTGGTCATATTTAAGCAGCTAATATTAATGATTGTTTTACAATTTTCAGTAATTGACAAGGACAAAGATTTTTTTTAAAAATCACATTTATGGACCAACCATAGCCTTGGTGCCATTAAACTCTTTACAAGGTCTTTTAGCTTAACTGTTCTCTTTGAGGGCTGCAAGGTGGTGCAGTTGGTAGCACTGTTGCCTCGCAGCAAGAAGGTTGCCGGTTCGCGTCCCGGAATCTTTCTGCATGGAGTTTGCATGTTCTCCCCGTGCAGCGTGGGTTCTCTCCGGGTTCTCTGACTTCCTACCACACAGTCCAAAAACATGTTGAGGCTAATTGGTGATTCTAAATTGTCCATAGGTGTGAATGTGAGTGTGATGGTTGTCTGTCTCTAAGTGTGGCCCTGTGACAGACTGGCGACCTGTCCAGGGTGTCTCCTGCCTTCACCCTAAGTCGGCTGGGATAGACTCCAGCCCCCCCGCGACCCTAGTGAGAAATAAGCGGTGTATAGATAATGGATGGATGTTCTCTTTGACCAACAACAGAACAGAGAAAGAACAGGCTTTGGTGAATGAACTGGCTTGATTTCATGATTAATAACACTGTGGCACGAAAAGAAGACAACAAGACACACCAGGCAGCATAGCACAGGAGGAAGTTATTCTGACCAACATGGAGGAAAGTTACAAATACACACAAATCGATTGTATTGTCATCTATTCCTATGCAAGCTTTTTAGAGCTGCCATCAGTCAGTGGCTCTTATGGAAGCAGTACAGAACTCCTTTCTGTCTTCTAAACACAGGCAGGACTGAGAGTGAGTTACTACAGTTACAGGGACGTTCTGAAACTCTCTCTTCTTATTAATGGGCTTTGAGGTTTGTATGCTGATGCAAAAATACAAACGTATGTACTTCACTGCTGATACGTGTTAATGATAGAATGTTGCATTTTGCTAACTTTACACAAAGCTGCCAACGTGCTTTAATCTCTCTCTCATCAATCTCAAATCTCACAGCAAACAAGATTAAGCCTCAAAGCCATTTCTTCATGAAAATAGGACTTCTTGGTTTTAATAGCACTCTCAGTCTAATTAATCCCAAGTAGAGTAGGTGGCTCGTTCTTGACTTAATCCAAAAGGTAATTACTTTTCTTTTTTTTCTTCTTTTTTTCTGGGAGAGGAATCAGCAGTTGTTTAACCTTCCAAGTTTGAGCTTCCATTTTAAAACCTTACCAGGTGGCCACAACTGTTCATTTGGAATGGTCATGACAGTGGTAAAAATGCAATTTAGTTAGTCCATACTCACATTTTTAACCCTGGAAGAAGTGCATAGTGACTGTTACATCACCAACGGGTTTGTGCATAATGCAAATTTGAAACTCAACATGATGACCACCGGAACTTATGAACTACACGCCGTGATAGGATAGCAACCTGTCCATCACAAGGTAGCCCACCTCTGAAACATATCCAGCTTGACCTTCTGTTTCACTATAAATGAAACCTTAATTTACAAAATAAATGTCATGATGTATTCAAAAACTCTTGAAACTAGCACATGTTCACTAAGGTAACAGAACAAGTGAGAAGTCAGACGATTTTCTCACAGACTTCTATTCAATCAGACTTCTTTTTGCAACCAGGGGAACCACCCTCTTGCTGGCTGTTGGAAAGAATGCAGGTTTAAAGCACTTTTCCGCATTTGCTTCACTTTTTAGACCTTCAGACTACGTCCATCTGTTATACAGTGTACATCTGTTGTGCAGTGTCTAGTTTCTTTTTTTTTTTTTTAAGTTTTTTTTTTTGGCCTTTGTGCCTTTATTGGATAGTTTTTAGTCAGAGAGAGACAGGAAGGTACGGGAGAAGAATGGGGGGAGGACATGTGGGAAAGGGTCATGACCTCCACATCGGGACTGTAGCCCTGCACATGGGACGCCAGCTCAACCAGGTGAGCTATAGCGGCGCCCCTAGTTTCTTTTAAGGCATTCCAAATTGTATGTCTGTATAACATCCCTGAAATTATTTACTGTTATATTTAAACCTATACCACTGGCAGTAAAGACATATTGCACAACCTTTCTGTTCATTCTACCGCTTGGTGTAATTTACATTACACTGAGGAGCCCTGAATCTGGCAGCAGGTGTTAAAAGCAGGAAGGGGAGCAGAGGGTATGAGGCAGGTCAGACACCATTTTCTCCAGTGTTAACAGACAGATCTTTCAATGGTATTGTTGTGTTAATACTGACTGTAGGCCATCTATGTTTCGTTTATGTCTTGTTTGTTGTAGGGGCACGTTTTATAAGACTTGTCGTCCTCCTGCTCCTATTCTGCCATGTTTTCTTGTTGTGATGTACAATTCAATGGGTGTGAAAAAAACTAAACACATGGATGAATACATAAATAAAATGAAATGTTATATCACTCTCACAAGAACTGTGTAATAAAAAAGTAACATAAACTTCTGTTTGATATTTAAAAAAGTATGTGTGACGAGTGCATCCATTATGAAATGAGACAACAGTGAAAGGATCACCCACAGTGAGGCTGACCTTGGACAACAATAGACCTGTGTTCACTGGCTGTCTCGGGGCACCTTGTCTTCAAACCAGCTTCATGAAACCACAATAGACATTCTCTGCTAGAACCAGAATGTGGTTTCGTTTATATAAGCGGATCCATATACAGTGTAATCTGAGTACACTACTGTGCAACATCATGACGTCTCATCATAACTGTATGATTTTCGAAAATGATTTTTGGAAATTCAACCTCCAAAGTACAACCTGAGTTGATTAGGTGAAATTACTTTTTTTTTTTTCCTTGATTTTTGGTGACAGATTGGATCCCACAGGGCATGGATATTACTAATCTATCAGATCTGTGGAGAGTTTCAGGTGCCTGGAAGTCATCTTTTCTTTAACAGTGCCCACCTACAAATGTTATCTCCTCCACACCTTCTGCGGTCATGGAGCCCGATTTAACCACGCTCCCAACTCCATGTTTCACAGCTGGCACCGCGCAGACGCTGTGGTACTCTGGGTTATGTCCAAGCCAAACATGCTGGACACCGACTGATCCAAACAAATTAGCCGCTGGCCTCAGAGGATGACTACATGCAGCGTCCTTCTCACTATCTGAGCAGTCGCTGAAACTACAAAGTTTGCAAGACAAACTGTGCTTGCATCATTTCTGACGGCAGTCAATGAATGTACTGAGAAACAGAGAGGTGTGGGGTTTACAGGTTCTATATATTGTACTGTCTGTGTGTGTGTTTGTTCAACTTGAGCTTCAGAAGTTACTGTTAGATGATACAAATTTGAATTATTTAACATTAAAGGGATGCTGCTTGTGAGTTTACTCAATTTAGTTGTATGTTAGAGAAGACTGACTCAAATGAGGGAGAGGATTTGCTGAATAAATAGAGGTCATACAGGTTCATGACATTTGTTCAACAATTAAATTTAATGTTTATTCAGATTATTACAATATAATCTATGTTGACTCATACACATACAAGGCAACAACAAGTTCTCCAACCTGACTGATCATATCAGTTGTTCAGGTTTTCCCGCCCTCTGATACGACCAATATGTGCATTTGCTGGAAATAAAGTACAGAAATATTTATGGTTAGATAACAAATACAGATAAAACTTTTGTTAAGTTTGGGAAAGATAGAGTTTGGGTTTAAAAGAAAAAAGAGGACCGTCATTGTCAAGGTTGTGGAATTTTCTGAATAAAACCCAGAGTAACCATTAATCCATGAACTTAAAATAAGTCTCCAATAACACTGTGTCTTTGCAGTTCATAGCCTTCTTATTATGGAACCTTGAAACCTCTTTAACATGGATCAGATTGCTCTTTTTTTCTTATAAAATATAGGGTTGAGCTGGAGCCAGAAAGCAGAACCGTTAAATATTGAAATATCCTGAATCCTTTCAGAGACCGACATGAATTATTATCATAAATGCCTCATTTTCACAGTTAAAATGAACATTTAAAACATTCTGAACATCAGTTTATAGTCATACAAAATTAAGAGAGGCATGGGAACGAGAAGGAAGCCACAATATGGCTCCAGCTCAGTTTTTTGATTTTAAGTGACAAATGAAAACTGAAAAAAAAGAGAAGTAAACTCACATTTTCAGGTAGTTTCAAGTATTTTGAAACACTAAGTAGATTTGTTTTAAAATTCTACATAACATCCTGGAATTGACAGGCTAATTTGAAAATGATACATTTTTTTGTCAGCTGGATTATTATCCCGCTGAGATTTGATTATAGTGCCTCAGCATTATTGTTTCATTCTTTGTGGAGAGCTCTGTAATGAGAGAAATTGCAAGAGAGAGGGGGGGGAGGGTGAGGAGATGAGTGTGGTTGCAAATATACTATGCAGTATAGTCCTATTAATCACTGTGTATTATGTGAAAATGAATTATACTGTGTTGTCTCCCTGCTTGGCAGCAATCAAACCCAGGGAGTTTCCTTGCCACCTGCATTAGTACACTTGAATGGCAAGCCTACTGCCACCATCAATAACACAATAGTTTAGCCTCAGATAAAAATGATAAATGCACTAGCTTTCCTTCAGACCCTGATTCAGCCAACCATTTATTTTAATATTTCAGCAACTACCAGGCGCTATCGTTAATCACTGTTAGACTGCAGATAGGCAGGGAGGAATCGCAGGGAGTGGGAGAGCGGAGGAGCCGAGATGGGGTGACGGACGAGGCAGGAGAAGGAGGAGGAGGAGGGCGGAGGAGGAGGAGTGGGTTCGGGGAATGCCACTTCTCATTGGGGAAGCTGTTGCTCATCTGTCGCCGGCTCGTTGGGGCATGGCTAAAGGCTCCCGTTCAGTCAAACTCCTCTCCTGTACGCATGACATTTCAATTACACAGCGAGCTCTCATAGCTCTCTCCACAGCCAGATAAGCCAAGACACCAAATGCCACACAAAGCATGGACACGCACACACACACACACACACACACAAACACATACGGTGCAAGTATGTCCTGCAGGGCTTGTTTTAACGGATGTCATTCTGACTTGTGACAGGTGGGTGTACAGCACAGAAACATTGCCTCATAACTGCCTAAAATAGATATTTGAACAATGGCTTCATTTATTTCAATCACTTGTTATGTGAAATATATATAATGAAACATATAAGACGTGAAAAGTCAACCTAATAATAGGCAAAGTCGGAAAAAGATGGATTCCAACATAATGAGGCTGTAGAAGCGACAGCACAGGACAGATAATGTTAGTGGGTTGAAGTTCAATAAATACAAGAGTTGGGATGAGTGTAGTGACTGCTGCAGATCCAATTTAAGCAGTTTCATAACCATTTCTATTGGCTGGTATTATGCAAGCAAGCAATAATACATGATGAGATGCACGGATATAGGAAAATAATGGATGTGGGGGAAGCGTAGATGAGAAATGCCACAATGTGCAGCTAACCAGCTCTGTGAGAACCTTCAGGATGGCTAGCGGTCATCGCAGTGTAGAAAAATACTGTGACTAAAGCTCCATTTGGATATGATTTATTTCTTAAGGCGTGATGAGTGTTTCACTTATTACAGTTGGTTCTAAAAGTATTCAGACCCCTACTTGGTCTGCACAATTTATTATGTTGTAGATTTCATTTTAAATGGATTAAATTAGCATTTATTCTGTGGATCCCATCAGTGAAAACATGTTTATGGAAAATGTGCAAATTTACCAGAAACCTAAAGGTAAAATCTCATTTAGAACCTTGCCATTGACACTTCTACCTCTATGGCAGCCATTACAGATTCAAAGTCTTGGATAATTCTCTACAAGCTTTGCACACCTGCATATAGGCGGTTCATTCAGTGGTTTCAGACAGAGAGATCCTCGCATTTTCCATCTAATTGGGAGCTTCAGTGAACTGCCCCATTCAGGTTTCTCACAGATGTTCTGTGAGATTTGAGTCTAGACTTTGGCTTAGCCACTCATGGACAACCAGAGACGTGTACTGAAGCCATTTGAGCCTTGTTGCCATGAGCTCATTGTCACTCTGACAGGTAAATCCCATTCTCAAGGTTCTGCTTTCTGGAACAGTTTTTTCTTTGTTGACCTCTCTGTGTTTAGCTGCATTCATTGGTCTCTCAAGCCTGACCAGCTTCTCTGTCTGTGCTGCTGAGAGCCAGAGCATGATGCTACCACCTCCATGCTTCACCACAGGGACAGTATTTGGCAGGTGACGAGCAGTGCCTGGTGTTAAACACATAAAGTTATTGTAGTCGTACCTAAACAGTCAAAAAAAATGTTTTATCAGATCAGAGACTCTTCCCCTCGTGCTACTTATTAGAGTCCTTTAAATACTTCTTGGCAGTCGGTCTGTCATGCCTTTCACTTAGAGCGGCTTTCGACTAGCAGCTCTATCATAAAGCCTGAACACTGGAGAGCTGTTATGATGGTCTTACTTCAGCAGGTTCTCTTGTCGCGGCAGAGGACTTCTTAAGCTCTGTTAGAGTGACAGGAATTTTCAGTGCATGTACAGCAAAGCAAGATATATTTAGAAATATTACTGCATTTTGTAGAATGAGTTTTAAAAATAAATCAATACATAAATAAAAATCAACATTTCTGACCAGGCTTGTTGCAGACACTTTGATGAGCTGCACTTGTGTAAGAAAATTGACGTTAATTGACGTAATAGTGTTTGATGACGGCGCAGTAAGACTGTATCACAACGCATTCTGCAAAGATGTTTTGATTAAATCCTTAATTTCTTGCTAGGATATAATTGTTTAATGTAATTATAGTTATAATTGCAAGAAGTGTTGAGAAAGTATTGGTGTACCTTAATCTACAATGAAGGTTGAACAGTTGACTTCACATTTGAAATAACTGGTCCACATTTGCTGTCAGTGAACACTGGAACAAAGTGCTCACAACACTGACAGAAAGGGTAAAAGGTCATCAACCAGAAGTCAATAGATGACCAGAGAAAGATTAAAAGGATATTGACATCTGGCACAAGAGACTATTTAGAACAGAGGCAGTTACCATCTTCCCATTTTCACAGGATCATCTCTCATGCAATTGTGTAGGCTAAAAGGTCACATGACAGCAACTAATCAGTCTCAGTGACAACGAGCATATTAACACACTAATGCGGTTTGATTTTGCTTCGTTTATTTTTGAATATAGTAGTTTTGTGGTAACTGGATCTGATTTGAATATATATAATCAATAATATGCCATATAGTACACATGAAATCGAGAGATAGCTATAACTA
Source organism: Stegastes partitus (assembly GCF_000690725.1). Classification (NCBI taxonomy): domain Eukaryota; kingdom Metazoa; phylum Chordata; class Actinopteri; family Pomacentridae; genus Stegastes; species Stegastes partitus. Next base: position 37,718 of record NW_007578066.1, on the reverse strand, counting down.
TTGAAGAATTAAAGCTTTGCTATCCCTCATCACTGAAACACTACAGAAAGAATCAGCATAAGTCAGGATGTGCATGTACAGCATCTGTGTGTCATTATATTTATTTATATTTAGCTTTGCATAACCTTGCTTTAATAAAAGCCCTGACCAGGAAGGCATTATATACTGACTCATTGGTTACATGTAAATAATAACACAAAGCCATAAAAGCAACAACTTCACATTTGTCAAGGTTGTTGAATCTTCTCGTAAATGTTTTCTCCCACAGTCATCCACAAACATTGGCTTCTTTGTTGAATATGACTAGAAGTGCACATATGGATCTATTGCATTAGTTGTATGACATAGACTCAAACTCTACATCATTCTAAGTAAATTAGGATTCACAGACCTGCTTTTCCTTACTGTGGCTACTGTGGTCAATTTTAATTCCATCTGTATTCAAGCCCGTTGACAGCAAGTTAGGAAATTATTCCATTTCCTAGGGCTCCAGCAGAAGAACAAAATCTAACCTGCATGCATGGACTTACATGTTCCAGCCATAACTGGATGTTCCATCACATTGTCTTCCATATCTTGATGTTTTCTTGGCTTAGGAGGTGCACAATGTCTGAACGGAACTGTGAAAGGAAATGTTTTGCTCACAGTGATATCTGGTCCACTGCTGCACAATCATGGCAAGCGCTCCACCTACTTATCCCATACATCCACAACAGCAGCCAGTTTGTCTTTCTCATGTCGTGTTTTTTCTTGTGTTGCGGTTGTCAAAATGATTTATCCTGGAGAAAACATGGAATCCTTCCAATGGCATGGTTGCGCTAAAAAGAGCTCTGAATCTCACAACGCTAGCACTGGATTTGCCTCTGGATGTTCGAACACCTGCCACAGTCATCAGTTCTGTGAATTCATGCTGCTTGTTCATCTGGTTCCTTCCACTCTCGAGCAAACACGAAATTTGTTTCACTTCTGCGTAGGCCTTGCCAGCATTGTTTACTCAAGTTGTGATCTATGTGACAGAGTATAAAGCATCACTGGCAGTGCAAAAATCGTTATAATGTAATTACTGTGATAAGTGGATTTGATCATGGGGGCGAACTGCAGGAAGGGGATTCATCTACCAAACTTTGAGAAATATATTTCTCTAGAGGCTGGGTGACATGCATCCACAATGTCTTGCCTTTTAAAGATCTGGCTAGGTGTTTCAACAGCCACCACAGCTCAGAAATTGAACTCCCTAATGTGGATTGCATCTCTCCCAAGTAAGACATCTCAAGTAGCAGTTACACCCATATCAGATCTTGATCCTTGGTTCAGTTCATCATGAAGATTCATTTGTTTCCACTGACAGAAATTACTTTGACCGAAGCTTCTGGACAATAATCTGAGGTAAACACTAGGCTAACAAGGAGCTGGCCCTTGAAATATTTACCATGTTTTGCTTAAGATATTGTAGTTTTAAACCATTTTTTTCTTCTTTGCAAACAGTGGATTGTGGTTTGTTCTCTTAGTTTTGTGTTCTGAAGGTTACATAAGACGTGTTCTATTCTACAGCAGGCCTGTGTTAGATATGTGATGTTTTATTCACCATTAGTAGCCTGTAGTCGTAACAATCTACTGTCCACTATTTCAACAGCATCAGTTTGTGATGCAAAGAAAAGATGTTTTTATATCCACAAATATAAAGGCTGTGCTTGATGAACAGATGAATAGACTGATAGTCTGTCTGTTGGTGATGCTTTTACGTTTTCCTCTGGAGTAATATGTTCATTTAGTTTATACATTACTGTAATGTTTCAACAGCATCTCCTCAGTAAATCTAAATATTTCTCTTTCAATTAAATACATGACATCAGAAGTAACTGAGTGTCAGAAGTCAGATTGTTATTCTGAGGAAAGAGGGGTGTAGTCCATGGAGCTCCAACAGACCTTGTAAAAGGTTGATCAGTTGTATTCGAAGCAGAATCAAACAGAGCCAATTAAGAGATAGAAAAGCAGCTTCATCACTGATACAGAATTTGCTAAATAAAATATAAGATGAGACATGACTCAGTGCCCTGGCATCCCCAAAATGGAGTGAATCAACACGTTAGGAAAGGGTTGTACTTTAACCAAAACCTTGCTAGTTTTTCTTTATTTTTTCTTCTTCTTCTTCTTTTAAAATGTAAACAATGTGGTTTTGGTGCCTAAAATTAACCCAACAGTGACTGACAACCAAGCATAAGTCATGATCCCTGCTCTCCTGGGTGAAGGTCCTGCTGCTGTCTTATATTGTTACTGTCTTACGCTGCGATCCTTCACTTCTTCCTCCTCCTGCAGACTTCGTGGTTCTTTCAATCTGTGGGCCTTTCTCAGTTCTCCACAGTATTATCCTTTGGGGACAAAATGCATTTCTTCAAAATGTAAATAAGAATGCAGTTTACTTGTAGGAAAGTCAGAGTTGCAAACCCACAGTGAAACATGCTGCTGGGAATATTCCACTCTATTGGTGTTTTGCTCCTCTGGAGCTAGACACCTGCACTGAATCTACTCTACGCTGACCAAGGAGGAGGAACTTCCCATTCTTCAGAGACAGAGGCTCCTTTTATTTCTCTATTTTCTGCTACCTATTTTTCTTCTCCCCTCCGTCCTCCTGCCTGGGACATGGAAATTGATCTCAGCACGCCATCTTAAAGAGTGTTTAAATTCATAAAATGCATACACAGGTGTATCCTTGCTGTATCTTTGGCTTAAATCTTTTTGACAAACGGGACATAGCAGGTGTGTAACCCATAGCTGGAATATATAAACCATGGTTTGAACAGGACTCAAAAAAAGCAGGAGTTCCATTTGTATTCACAAGTTGTGTTAGTTATTTGATGTGATCAAACGCATGATCAAACCTTTTGCCCTTCACTGTTTGTGTAGCGCCTCGTAGGGTTGAATTCTGCAATTATACTTCACTCTGATATGAGGCTAATTATGTTTTTAGAGTTGAATGTATAGGCGACGCCCTGTTCAACTGCTTTAACAAATGATGTTTACCAGGGCAAATAGCTGCTTATGTCATGTTTTTCTATAAACAAGAACATTTTCTTTCATTTCGTATTTGCTGTATTTCAGGTTGTTATATAGTGGGTCTAGTTCACAGTCTTTTTTGCAGGGTACCTGGAAATGTATGAAAAGTGTAGTCCTTGCAATCAATATTAATTAAATGATTTGATAACATTCGCTTTCATCAGGCTGAGCACTGTTTACAGGCTAAATGCACACAACAAGACCTGGGAGCGAGTTACTTCATTTCTATTTCTTGCATGACACTGTAATCTGTTACAGTTTTTACTTCCAACATATACTAACAATGTTCATCATTCACATTATGACATGTAGAAACTTCTTGAGGTTGCAAAGACATTTTCTGGACTGGCAAGATTTGATCTTTATCCTTGGCGTATTGGTGCAGACAATTGGTATAATAATGATGTCTCCTGAACCTTGTAAATCCATAGCAGTTGCTGTTTACATGAGGCTTGTGGCTGTATCCCCAGCTACTGGCTGACACATGAGGGAGCCAGTATCATCTCCTGCATCACCTGGAGCAATTCTTCAGGTGCAGTTGCTGTCACCCCCTGACAATAGTGGCAAAAAAGGCAATTAGAAATGCGATAACAAGGTATGGTTATTGGCAAAAGCTTACTGATGGGTAATGTTTTCCTTTAAGTTCATGGAAACCCAATTTTATGTCTGCTCAGTGTTCTGTTGGATAATTTTCCCTCTTGCTTACGTTGGTGTAAGAGCTCAGATGTCCAGCACCTGAGGCTTGGGTGAACATTAGCCACGTGGCTGCATTTTTTGGTTATTCACTATTTTTGGAATGTCATCTATTGCCCTTCCCATAATGAGGGACTTGCCCACTGTGGATGCTGTGGCCTCTCTCTTCATCTACTGAGGTTGCTCGGAGCCAAGAGATGGTGGAAGATGATGACTCAACTGAATCTGGCTCAGACAGCCACATGGATGATATTCAACCATTTGCCTCTGCTGGTTCTCCTCGGCACCAAAAAAAAACAACAAAAAGGTGCTCCAAGGTCCTCCAGCCTCTAGAGGAGGAGGCAGAGAGGGAGGAGGAGTACTTCACTAGGCATTATGAGGCCATGCAAGCAAACACAAAAAAGTTCTTGGACCTTTTGTAAGGGCTTGTAAAGACAAGCTAACGAGTGTTTTGGTTGTGCTCTTTGTTTTTCTCTCTTTTTAAAGCTTGACTCGTGTTGATTTATGTTCACCTTTTAGGCTACTTGTGATTAAAATCAAGCATGTTGCAAGTAAATCAAGCATGCAGTCCTTTTTTTGAAATTCCCCTCCAGACAAAAACAGGTTTAATACTAATGAGATACAAAGCAGAACTTTGTTAAGTAGAAAGCTGTGATATGACTAGAAAAGGCAAGGCTTTTAAACTTATCAATAAACACGTCAGGACACTGAAAATTTTTCCTTCTCAAAGTCAAGTAGTTCTGCTCATAACCAAAACATGTATCCTGTATGCCGTATGCGGCCTCAATAACACTGAACATACAACTTATTGTCACGTGAGGTGATTTGATATCCTATTTTAACATCTTATATAACTTGTAATATTGACCCGTGAGTCCATAAACCACTTTGAGATTGCAACAGAATATTAGGGCTTTAAGCCTACAGGAACATTAAAACTGTTCAAGTCCACATGAGCCAGTAAAATGAGTTGTCAATTAAAAATACAATTTTCTGTCCTTTCTGACTAACATGTATGTCTGACACCCTAATAAAGGTATGTGTGCATTACTATCCTACTACCTGTGGTTGGGCATCATTAAGCCAATAAAATAAGGAATTGGGCTCCAGCCTCCTCCAGATCCCAAACTCATAGAGCATTTGTGAAATGTGTTCAAACAGATCCGGTCCACAGATGTCCCATCCCTCAGTTCACTGGAACCAAAGGTTCCACTGCCGACATACTGGTGCTGGACTCCAACGGACACTCCAACACAGATCCTGTGCCCT
>NW_007578066.1:29113-30995 GCF_000690725.1 Stegastes partitus | reverse complement strand
GCTCTGATTACTTTCTAAAGCAACCAACCGCACATAGAGTTCATATAGCAGCATAATATTACAGAGAGGGTTTGATTTGTGCTGACTGAACCGTCTGCACCAGCTTCACCTGCCTTCACGCTGATTACCCCGATCACCTGCAGCTGCTGCTCCTCCTCCGCAGCGTTTTCATGACTCCTTCAGGATTCGTTTTATCTTCCGCAGATTGATTGTTCATCTCATGTCTCTGTGTGAATCATGCCTCTGACTCTTGCCTCTCCATATTGTTATTAGTGTATCTCTGTTACACTCAGCATATGTGTCCCTCATGTGTTGCTCTTCCAGTCTTTTACTTGTCTCTGCAACAGTAGCTGACTCCAGGACTTTTTTCTTTCAGTAATGCACTGTGACGCAGAATAACATGTTGTACAAGAAGGCAGATTTTGTTCCAGTGAATTAATGAAAACTCCTGCAGAAACAAAGCTGGCGACCATCAAAAGAGGCTTCACCCCCAGTACAAAAACTATAAAATATAGGTATACGGTAAAATGAATTGAAAACAAGAAAAACAAATGGTCAGAAAACACCATATAGAGGTCCAGATTTCATTTGAACCTTAGTGGAATATTTAAATTGCTACTGCAAAAGGCAAATAAAGGTTTTAGTATTAAAAACGTGAAAAGAGTTCTTACGTTTACTGAGTTTATTTGCATTGTATTAGCAGTTCTAAGTATTTGTCAAGCTTTTAAATCATGAATTTGTTTTTGTGCTGATATTTTGTGACTGTGATTATTTATGATTTAGTCTGTTGTGTACTTTGATTTAGTAAGTTTTGAGTATTTAGGGAAACTCTACATTCTGCTAGTTATCCTCCTTTAATCCTGACTCCTCTGGCTTGTCACCCAGAAACTGACGGAGGTCTCCCATCACTGAGGATGTTCCAACTCTGAAATGCATCTTGGAGGAGAAAAGGAAAGAGGGATCTGTCACACTGAGGAACCGCAACTTTAATGACGTGTGATAGTTTTTTTTTTATTGGATGGCAACATCTCTTTAGTCGCAATGTGCTGCTGTTCTAATGGAAAGCTAAAGATCAGCTGTGCTGGTGTTGAATTCTAGCAAATTGTAAATTTGCCATGCAGTCCAAAACGTCCTGTAGAAACAGACACCAGTTCTATAGTGTACTATATCTGTTAACGACACACGACAACAATGTTACATGTATAGAATCACAATCTTAAATATATCTTAATCAACCAAAGGACTATTTGTCTGCTACTTTATTTCTGCTTGATTGTCACTCATGTTTGCTTTGCGTCCAGTTATCTCCAGTCAGCCTCCTGATTTGTCTTCCACCTGTCCTACCTGGATTCTATCTGACACTCGAGCCAGCCTGCGTCCATTTAACTGTTTCACCGACACCTGGACACACCACTCTGGATCGCCTACCTGTCCCTGCTGTCCTGTTCTTCACTCTCCTCCAACTTAGCACTCCAGCCTTAGCCCAACAGACTGTGACTGCTCTCAAGAGACCCCAACCCAACTGTCAGGTAAGTAGCCAAGCCTCCATATCTTGCCTGTTCATTGTACTGTTGCTTGTACTGTGACTGTAGCCTTTGTGGCATATTAAGTATTTTATACTACTTCCATTAGATCCTGTTATTATTCTCATCACCACGAGTGTGGTCTGCGGTCAATGTTTTGGCCCAATAGCCCTTTTACTGCACCACCGTACCAGCCTGTTCCACTACTAATCACATTTTAACTGTCTATGGACGTCTAAATTAAGAGTTATTTTGGAGGTGTTTTGGGAACCCTGATTTGTTTTTTAGTTACAGTGAAGCGCTGCTATGTCTTGTGTACTCATGAAACTCTCCCAGGCTCAACAGTGTAAAAAAAAAAA
>NW_007578066.1:0-27903 GCF_000690725.1 Stegastes partitus | reverse complement strand
GGAGAGAACATGTAAACTACACGCAGAAAGATCTCGGGTGTCCTCACCGGGAAGTGAACTGGTGGCCTTCTTGCTAGGAGGCAACGGCAACTTGCTAAAAAGTGATTTAATTAGTTTTGTTACATAATTATTACTAAATATTTGACAGTTGTGGTGCTGTACCTCGTAAATAGCGACAATCTTTTAAAATGACCCTGCTGCCTGAGGAAGGATGCCCTCAACATTTGGGAAATTTGACAAATTTCCTCTGTTCTGCATCTCTTCCTTGCATCTCCCTCTCACATCCCAGCTGGCAGGAGTTGAGATGTGATGAAGAAAAACAAGTGAGTGAAGCAAAAAGCCATTTTAGCCAAATGGAAAGCTCTCCAGCTCTCGCTGGGTAACTGATAAGGATTCAGCTCTCTTATATATGGGTGTGTTTTTTACTCATTCTGTAAATCACCCAAATGAAAGCCCTGTGCAAAAACACGCCAGTGAAATAAGGAAGATCATTCCACTTAGTCAGCTATCAAGTTTTCCTAGCAGCAAACTCTTTGGCAGTTCACCATACTTGCTCAGCTCATGCTTTTTTCCTGAGGCAGTTCAAAGTCAAGAGATGTGTTTGCCAGCTGGCTGTCACAGGTGGTGATACCTTTAGTTCGTCAGGTCCTCAATAATTATGACATATTTGAACACAGAACACTATTTATAACACACATGCATCAGGAACACCGCAGTCCACCATCCAATAACAAACTATTACTGCTGGAACATTGTTGGCAATTTGTGCCTGTTTTCAGCCGTCAAACTGAAGGTCTTTGTTGTGGGCGCTGGTCACTGCTGATCACAGCATGGGATCACAGTGTAACAGTGGTTTTTACAGAGAAAAAGAGAACCGTGTTGTTCTGAAATACTTTTCCCTTCCAGCGTTCTGCTGTACATCAAGAGGGATTTCCTTGTCATCATGATCAGTGTTGTGTTTACTCTTGTCCTCTCCATCTGAAATGTCCTTTCTTTCCTGTGACTGGTGCTTTCACACATCCATGCAAGAGGCTGTGAACCTTTTTGTCAACAGACTAAAATGTGAGCAGAGAATTGTGGGTATTACATTGTGTGCAGAGGTGACACTCTGGGGACAGATCGGCTTTCAGGGTCACATGACTAATGCAGCAAGTCAAAGGCAACAGAACTCTTTGGGATTTTAAACGTGACATGCAAGCTATTTAAAAGGAAAAAGTCACACAGTTTGACAGCACAATCAGTTAGGAAGACGGCAAAACTTTTGTCCTTGAGCTGCATTAGGTTTTTGAGATAATAGGGTTTTCAAAAAAAGAAAAGAAAAAGAGCACATTGTTTAATTATCTGTTTGTGTACTTTTACATGTATACCTAAACAGACAATGTACTATCATATGCTTTTTCTCAGGACTCTTTGTGTAACTGTACTATATTATACTATACTGTACTAGGTATCCCTCTTCTATATTTTTATTTACCCATATAAAACCTGAGTGGAAGTATCGGATATAATAAAACGTTAATGTATTGTTCAAGCTTTTTACATGCAGTAAAAAGCAATACAATTATTAAGGTACACTTCATACAGATTTATAATAACCATTGAGAAGTACATAACTAGGCCCAAGCCTAGCACTGGGACAAAAGATTCCACAGTCTATTGTACAGGTGATAGAATATGAAAAGAGAAATGGAGTTTATTGTTTTGTTTGTTTGTTTTTCAGATAGTTTCTCAGGTGAAAGGTGTGCGCTATGACAAAGGGGAGGGTACAGTATGGTGCAAGATGAACGTCAGACCGAGTGGAGTTGGTTGGCTTGACTTGTCAGAGGTTTGTGGAAGCACACGTGTAAAGAATGAAGTGAAAGAATCAACAGTGGAGGAGGACTAGCTAAATGGAGGCTCAAAACAGCAGTCGAGACCCTTCAATACAGTGCACATGAATTAGCTGAACGCCAGACTGCACTTTCATTTTTCCAATGCAGTGTGAAAGGTCACTCTCAGTCTGTTTATAAATGCATGGAGTGCCAGCAGTTTCAAAGGGAGCTACTCACATACACTAGCATGTATGTTATCATGCCTGAATGGTTGCCAAAACATAACAGAGAAGTCTTTATTACAACACACACAGAGAAGGGTTGTGAAGTCCGTCTCTGGTGAACATCCATTACTCGACAATATCTTTATACAACCGATTGTTGTTTGCTGCTATAGCCATCCTATATTTACATTTAACTCTTGCATACTGCACTTTTAATAAATGTGCTGGACTTTGGGCTGACATGTCCTTAAGTATGTTAAGGAGTATTAAGTGTGGTCATTGGTCTTTTATCCCTGGGGTGATCCATATAACAGTCAGTTTCATCATAGTGTTTCCTTGAAAGCAACAATTCTCAAAGGGCTTGAAATGTTCTGGACTGACAGTCCTTCATATGTTAAAGTAATGATAGACCGTAGTGGTGTGAGCAGCTTTTATTACAGCAGTTGATTAGGGCTGTTTGCTGTATACCAACACTACCTTGGTTCAACAGATGGTCTGAGATGCATTGAGCAAGGCAGCAGATTCTACCAAGGCCCACCTGTTACCTGAGAACCATTCCAGGTAATAACTTCACGAAGGTACGTAACGTTCTGCCAACAGTGTGCAAAGCTGTCATCGAGGCAAACTTATAGGAGTCTAAAATGTGAAAAATTTAAAAACAAGAAAATATGTTGTTTTATAGTTTTGCTTTCTTCATTTTTGTTCTACGCTGTAGGAAAAATCAAGAAAAACCTTTGTATGACTAAGAATGTCAAAATGTTTGACGAGTACTTGGTAACATTAAAATACACCATACAGTGCCAAAACAGTCAGCACTTTGGTATTTGCAGTTGCATCTAACATGTCTGTAACTTTCTGACAATCGCTAACTTCTTCAAAACACTCATCCATATTTATCAGTCTGTTTTTCCTAAAGGCTTTCAACCCATTCATTTTGCTGAGACAAAATCTACAGTATCTCTGTTTGAATTAGCTTGTGTGAGTTGCCAGAAGGTAAGTGGGTATCACAGTGCTGATAGGGGTCAGCAGTGGGGCATAAATTACACATGGACTGTTTGGACTTGCCCATAAACCCTCAGCATCCTGCCTCCGAGGGGAGCAGTCCAGGCATAAAACTAATTGTACTGTGCTCCTTCCTGTCAGCTGATGAATTAATTTCTACCTGCTTATGCTCAGTCGCTGCCGCTAAACACTTCAGCACCTCATTATGTTGCCACGTGTATCACCCTGGGGACAAAATCATATTGCATCCTGTCAAAATAAAGCTAGTGTGATAGAATAAAAGGCTCGGCTGGAGATGGTGTGGATTTGCTGCCACATTAATAAAGGTTTTTAAGGAAATGGTTTTATTTTATATTTACTATCTGTGAATCATTGGCTTACAGAGAAAAAAAATAAAATGAAACTCAACATTTTCTCATAATGATGTTGTTAGAGGAAAGGTCACAGGGTTATTATAATCAGAATGATTTATTGTCCTCAAGACCGTAATTTATTCACTAAACTTTATGGTCTTCTGCTTCTTAGATTTTGTGGCATTACGTGTGCAAAGTTAGCCTTTCAGCCTGATGGACACACTGTAAATTTCACAACAATTTGCTCATTACTTTGTCAGATTTCTAGTGTACAAGAGAAAATCTTAGGATGCTGGCACCACTAAGGCGTATTGTGGGTGTAATTACCCAGCATGTTCTGAAACTGTTTGAAAAAGGGTCTTGGTCCACTTCCAAGGGGCTTGTTTGTGGTCTGTAAGATATTGGACTAAACATGGGATTTTGTGGTGGGAGATTTGTTGTTTTAGCAGGAATTCAAAAGTTAAACTGCAAATAAATCCATCTGCTGTGAACTGTTAGTGAGCTGTGTAAGCCATGTACAACACTGAGCCAAAACATTATGACCACACACAGATGAAGAGAACAATGCTATTTATCTCATAGCAACAGCACACGTCAAGGTCAGGGATACATTAGACAGTTCGTCAGTAGTTGGCTTTGTGTATTCAGTGAAGGATGCAAGAGAAATAGGCATATTAAAGACTTGAGCAACTCTGACAAAGGTCAAACTGACTGGGTCACGAGCATCTCTGAAACAGCTGTTGGCCAGTCATGTTGAGAGTGATCCAAGGAGGGGCAAACCATGAACCAGTGACTGAATGTTAAAGAGGGATATGCTGGAACAAGCCTGAGTTGCTAATGTCTTGGTACCTGATACCGCAGGACACCTTGAGAGGTCTTGTAAAATCCAAGCCTCTGCAGGTCAGAGCTGTTCCAGCCGTGCAGAAAAGATATTTATTTACTTCTTAGGGTTTCTAAAAAAAAAAATAAAAAAAAAACAAAACAAAACAAAACAAAAAAACCTGAACTGAAATGCAATGTCTCATTTTTATTTGGTTCTGATTAATGAGCCGAACTCCAAACAATGTCATAATTTCCTACAAAGTGGTTTGGAAGATGGATTTCCACATGACACTATTTTGAGCACTGGAACATGTATGTATATATAAAAGTGACTATTTGCACTTTTCCTTATAGCTGAGAATGTGGAAAAATATGTTTTCTCTAAATAAATAATGTAACAACAAACCAGCAACTATAACCAAATTCATGTTGATTAGATTAGTCAAAGTACTTTTGCTATGAACAAGTGCTGTGTGCGTGAATGAAGAGAGAAACTCTACCAACACATACCATGGGAAATACTGTAAAGCGCTTTCAGTACCACAAAGGCAGAATGGCGCCATAAGATCAGATCATTTACCATTTTACCCGTGAAGTACTGACTAACGTGTCTGTCCTCCTTGATGCTTGGAGCTGTGAACTTATTGTTTGTTCACCCTCCGACCATCAAAGCGCAATGGGTAGGTTTGAAAGAGATGTTTGTCATAAGCAAAAAGCTTCCAATCGTAACACTTCTTTAAATCACTTTATGTCACACATTCACTTTTTTATTTATTTCTCCTTAAAGCAACTCATGAATTTAAGAATTAGTGACTGTAGCCCAGACTAAGAGATAAAATGTGTTTTTTATGTAAAGCTAGCAGTATTATTAAGACCTAGAAACTTCCTCATTCTTACGTATTGATTTTTTATTTTTTTTTCCCCCCATGGATGTATGGACCGTAGACTGTATAAAAGATGGACGTAGCTACCGTGACGTCACCCATTGGTTTCTGCACTGAGAAAATGAAGCCAGGGTTTTGCTACTTCCTGGTTGACATCTTGGATTTTTGGAGCCAGTGAAGTAAAAATTGTCAGAGGGGGCGGAGCCATAGGAGCAGTGATTGGTCAGACTGATTGAGAGGCAGGCCCTCTCTTCCCGCCCACATTTACCGCCTTCTGCTCGCTTCGTCTGCATCATAGCTGCCGACTGTCAATCAAGCCAGCCACGCCCCTTGCCCCGCAAAATTTTGATGATTTTTTTAAAAAATCAGTATTGACTTATTTTCAGATTGGCCACCTGATCTCTGGATTTGACTATGAAAAATAATTAGAAAAAAATCCAGAGCTGTAGGAATGCAGTATTTCGTGATCTGTGATCACTTCTTTTCCAATTCAAGTCTATGGGAGCCGGGGCTTTTTGGAGCCAGCAACTAGTGGACATAGTGATACTGCAGGTTTTTGACACTTCCAGGTTGGCTTCATTTTTCAGGGCCGGTTGCTACGTCCATCTTTTATACAGTCTATGGTATGGACTGTGTTATTGCAATTATTTTTTTATTTTTTTTAAAACCCTGCAGTGAGAAAAATGTGAAAGGAGCAAAAGAACACTCAGAAATAGCTCAGGGTTCAGAATTAAATAGGAGAATGTCAATGTACGAGAACAAGTTGAGGACTTGAATACTCTAATTGTTTAGTGTTCTCTTGCCTAAATGCGGTCAGGTCAGCTGCACCACATGTGGTCAGTCACACATCATGATAGAATGTCAGCCAGGTATACATGCAATCTGTATGGCATAAAAGCATTTTGAAGATAAATTGTCAGTTAAAAGGTCATCGGACTGAAAATAGAGCCCACACAGCAGCACTCGTTCTTCTGACCTCAGCTCCCTTGACCATTTAGCTCTTCACAATTAGTGTGCATATTTGGATTAAACTGCCAACGGAGATAGCAAGAATGCATTTTATTAGCAGGTGTAAATGCAAAGATGTAACACATCCAGTGTCTTCAAGCCTTCATTTGTGTAACCTTGTTGCAAAACAGTAAACTGGAGATGTGACATTTGGGGCTAAATGAGATGGCTGTTTAATGTTTTCTTCCTATCAGTCCTGCAGACATGATGTATTATTGTTACTTCAAGGCTGATCCAATGATGGCAGTTCAGTCACAACCCATAACCGTGACTTTAACAAAATAAGTACCTCCTCCTTCTACAGATCAGTGTGCATTTGCTGCTAAGCATCTCTCCGTGCTCTTTGCTATGTGTCTGAATACCCTCCTGCGAAGCCCATAGCTACCACTTAGCCTGTCCAGAGGAGCAGAATATCTATCAGTATTATGAAACCAAACCTTTGATCAAAGGATTTGGGATTATCAAGAACTTGCAATTTAGAGTTAAAAAGAAGCAGCTGATAGGTTGAACTGCTAAAACCGTTTCGGCTGACAAAGTAGATAAGGCTCAAGAGGAGTGCTGGGAAGAAACACACAATACAGATTCCATAGTATTAGTGTGGGTGTGTGTGTGTGTGTGTGTGTGTGTGTGTGTGTGCGTGTGCGTGTGTGCATGTGTGAATGCCTCGAGCAGTTTCCGCAATAAGACCGGCTGTCTCTAGATTTCCCCCATTTAACATCCCAATGTCTTCCAGCAAACAGGCAAAAAGAGTAATTTCCATGAAGATTTATTCCAAATGTAATTGGGAGGAAACCTTATTAAGATCCAGATGATGCGTCTTTCTCTTCAGTTATTGCCCAAACACAACCTCTCGCTGGGCTTTTATTAATATCCACAGAGATCAAAGAAACTGTTAAAAAGCTCTGAGAGACGTGTGCTGCTCTCTCTCTGTTCTAAAGGCCACATTTTAATGCACGGTACAAGAGCGGATCTTGACACCTGTTGTCAAGGGAGATCGAGGCATGATGGAGCACCACTTCTGTTTATTGATTGCCTTAAACTGTTCATACTGGGAAGAAATGCAAATGTTTGGAGCAGGGCTTGAACCATTAGGGCTGTTTAGGCTCTGCACCAATAAAAAAAAATATATAATAACAGTTAATAAAGGGTTTATAACATTCCCTAACAGCCAGTTATGTGGACAAGAACAGATAAAAGGAAATTTTAAAATGTTATTGCATTCTGACTTTAATGACTTCTTGTTAAGCACTTAGAACCGGTGTATGAGGGTACTTAAACTTCAATGCACTTGGTCCAATGATGTTCAGGCTTTGTGTCTTTGAGTCTCCAGATACTCCTCAGCAGCATGTATGATATCAGCCTCACTTTGAAAATGGGCAGGTTGAATTTCACTTTGGGAAACAGGTAGAAGTCACATGGTGCAGGCTGGGTCAGTAAGGTACATCGAGCAACAGTTCAAAGCCACATTTGGCCACTTCTGCCCCCTGTGCTGAGTGAACGGGCACAGCAACAGCTCAGTGCTTTCCTCTCCTTTTTCCTTTGATTGCTTCAAACATCACAGTTTTTGTGGATAGTGACACAAGGATTTATAGTTTGCAGTTATGCCCCAGAATGGGAGTTACAGCCCGTCTTTCCTTGAGGCTGAGAGGTTTTGAAGTACCCTCATATATACAATTAATAACACTTGGTAACATATGTGTAATTACATTTAATTACATGTCTCATGTGTCTCAAGCTGATCATGTGAACCATTCATCTGTTGCCTTGCAATGTTTCCCACCTGTTGCAACTTTGACTTCCTTTCCAAAAAGCATTGCTGGACATTATTTACAAGAAATACAAGAAAAATATTTTCTGCTGCAATCGCTAATAGTATGTGTATTTTTAACCATGGTGTTTTACAAAAAGCACCTTCACCAAGAGATCTGGATACCTGTAATGTGTAAAGCTTTTAATTTCAGCAAAATTCTATTCTCGGGATGAACTTGGCTGTCAGACAACTCAGTAAACTTGAGTGTTATACTATGCAGTATATATATATCCATGAGGTGTGTCACAAAAGTTCCAAAATTGGTGTCACAAAAGATATATTTCAAACCCAAACTACAAACTGCAAGTTTTCCCCTTCAAAGGAATCACCCTGGAGTATAAAACTGTGATCTCAGCTCTCTGTAGCCATTGAACTTTTTTCTACATTCTTTTATTGACATATCCTCTGTTTCATGTCATCAAACAAAAAGCACAGAGAAATTAACAAACCTGAAGTTTCTGGTCCGGTTGGGAAAAACTCTGTCAGAAGCATCAGGATTGTTGCAGCAAGTGTACGGAGATGAGATGATGTCACGCTCATGTATTTTTGAGTGGGGCAAGAGGTTTAAAGAGGGATGCGAGGATGTGGAAGACAACCCCAGGAGAGGAGGGCCTTCAGTGAGCTGGACTTAGGCCAACGCTGAGGAGATGCGATCGTCAGTTGACCGTTTGACTGATCGCAAATGAGCTGAGCATGAACAGGGACAACGTCTGGAAGATTGTCACTGAAGCTCAAGGTTGTCCGCAAGGAGACTTGTTTTGAAGACGTGGATGACATCGAATGGTAAATAGACTGCACTTACATAGCGCTGTTCTACCTTAGTGGCACTCAAAGCGCTTTACAATGTTTTCTCATTCACACATTCACACACCAATGGCAACAGAGCTGCCATGCAAGGCGTGAGCCTGCCATTAGGAGCAACTTCGGGTTCAGTGTCTTGCGCAAGGGCACTTTGACTGTGGAGGGGGCAGGGATCGAACCGCCAACCTTACGATCAGAGGACAACCGCTCTACCACTTGAGCCACAGCTGCTACGATGGAACTGAGGATCCCGGAAGAATCTTTCCAGGGGCGCATGGTGGCGTGGCAGAGAAGGCTGGGAAAGTTAACTGGCCATCTCTTCACTCCTGCAGGCAAACCCATTGGTATTTGTTCATTTATAAAACTATCATAGGTCAAACTCCGGCATACCTACGTTCACTACTCATCACCCGTCACATCAGCCACTCACTTTGCAACAGCAACCTCATCTACCTCCTCATCCCCAAAGCCCGCACTGTCTTTGGCCGCTATTCATTTCAGTTTTCTGCAGCTTTCGACTGGAAACAGTTACAAAAAACAGTCAAACTCAGTGTATTTATATCTGTATCTTCTTTTTAAAATATGGTGAAGCAACTTTTTATCGAGTCCTGTACCTGCTTTTAGTGTATTTTATCTTCAAAGACTTTTATTGTCACGTTTTGTTTGTGTATTCTTTTCTTATGGATGTGTTGTATTTTCTGCTCTGTGCTGCCTCTTGGCCAGGTCGTTACTGTAAATGAGAATCTGTTCTCAATTAACCTACCTGGTTAAATAAAGGGAAAAAAAAAAGTGCATTAGACTCCAGGGGGATCACTTCGAAGGAGCAAATATATATATATACAGTCTACATCCGAACATGCTCGGTAGTCACATGCTTGCTGCTAACCTGCAGCATGCTGTTCAGACCTCCACACTGCATGGCTATTTACATCACACACCTGTTCACCTGAGTGCTCTCACACCCCTCCACCCACCACACAATCATTGACACCTTGTGCCCACACCAGCTCCCCCTCATGGAGTGAAGTCACTACCACCATCTTCTACGTCCACTGAACAGGACTGTTCCACCCTCCATTTTTTCCTTCCACAGACCCACTGCAGCTCGCTCCTCATCATCTGCTGCCAGCCATTGCAACTTAGTTCATGTCCCTCTGCAGCCTCAGTCGCCCCCTGCTTTCAAGTGCAATCTGGTCGAGTTTGATCTTTAAAATGTTGGATCTCTTAATAACAAATCTTTTTTATGTTCTGATTTTGTCACTTCTAATAACTTAGACTGTTTTTATAATCACAGAGACGTGGCTATCTCAGATACACTACAGACCTCTTATTGAAGCAACCCCCCGGCTACACACACCTCCATCAACCCTGGCTGTTGGAAAGGAGAGGGGAAGTGGCTGTTATCTACAAGAAAGATTTTAAATGCACCTCCATCCCACATATTGGTTGTACTTACTTTGAACATCTAGGTTTTAAAGAACAGTCCAAAGAACCAGCAGTAATTTTTAATAATCTACAGGTCAAAGAATGTTTTTATCCTTGAGTTTGCAGAGCTGCTGTCATATTTTATGTCCAAGTATGACAACATTCCTATCCTAGGTGATTTTAATATACATGTTTACTGCCCATAATGGGTGTTTTTGACTTATTTTATGGATACTCTGGAATCTTTTAGCCTTTTGCAGGCAGTACATGAACCCACACAATGTGAAAGACCACATCTTTGACCTGGTTTTATACAATAGGCTGAGCCCCAACTATATCAGAAGCAAGGCTATCTGTGTGTCTGACCATGAGTTTTATTCATTGTTGTTTTAACTCACCGACCTGTCCACAAGGATACAGCCAGTCGCCGTCGGGTTTGTAATTCATTCTCCGCTAGCTTGTTCTCTGAGCGTTTTACTACTGCTTTTTTAACTACCACTAACACTCATTTTAACACAGGGGAGCTGGTCTCCATTTTTAATCATACCTGTCAGACTATCCTTGACTCTGTTGCCCCCTACAGGACCTGAAAATGTGATAAATTACCACATTTCTGGCTTAATAAAACACCAATGAATTAAAGAGAGGCTGTAGGAGAAAGGAAAGGAAATGGAAAAAAGACTGGTTTGCATGTACTTTGCTTGATTTGGAATGAGGCTATGGGGATCTATCAATAGGCAACTTTCTTTTCTAATTTCATTTTAACCAATCATTCTAAACCCAGACTTTTCTTTAAGTCACCTCCCTGTGTCCTTTAAATGATGCCTCACAAGAGACATGCACTAATTTTTACACAGCGTTTGAAAAGAAATCAGGCACATAATGCAATAAATGACACCCCAGACCATATTTACATGTTAGCAGAGACATTTATAATTATTTTAGTGGTTTAGTATCTCTGCCGTGTTTAACCGAAATTAATCACATACTGCTTTGATGTCATCCAAACTAAATTTCTTAAAGACAGCAGCCCCTAACTATTGGCATCTTTCTATCTTTAAACATGCTGTGGTTTAACCTTCTTTAAAGAAAACCAACCTAGATCACTCTTTTCCAAACAATTTTAGACCAATTTCTATACTTCCTTTGTAATCTAAGACTAATAGGAATGTATATTTATTTTGTGTTGTATTTTTATTTTTTATTTTATTTTCATATAAATGCTTTTTATTATATTTTTTCTTTTCCTTTTTTTTTTTTTTGAGCCTTTTGATTTTGAGGCTTTTTCCCTTTGGGGATTTTTCCCTTGTTTCTGATTGTGGTTTTTTTGATTCTGATTAATTAATGAAATAATGAATTTATTAATTTAATAGTTTTCAAAGTACATTAATAATACAGATTAAATACAAAATATATGCAGGCCTTCCTCCATTGTTATAACATGCTCATGGCGTCGCTCCATCTTTTAATGAAAGTTGTTGAGTTTTGGTACTGAAATATTTTCTGATTTTATTTTTTGATGCAGAAAGATTTTTTTTTTCTTTTAAGCAGAGACTTTATTTTTCATTGTTTGTATTGGCAGGGTTTTATTCAGCCATGTTAACCACTGTTGGCTGTTGTTTACATCAACAGAACAGTTGTGCATTTACAATATGTTGGGAAGTTGCAATAAATATGAGTGCAATATGTTCTATTCCCTTTTGTGTGATGTCTCTCCTTAGTCTGTTAAGAGAACTGAAACTTTTGTGAACCTTGAGGTGTTGCCAGCCTTTAAATGCCATTTGTAAAGGCTTTACAAGGCAGAGATAGCGCTCACCTTAGATGAGCTCACGCAAAATGCTCAATTAACGAGCAGTAAGTTCTTAGTAAATGCTTGAAACCATGAATTCATGAATGTACTACATCTACACTGTTTGGTCGTCATTTACATACACCTTGTAAATGATCTGAACCACTGACAAATCCGAAATTACTGGTTTGCAACCGATGTTATACTTAATTTAGAAATGCAGAATCCACCAGTTATGAAGTATGAAAATGAAATAATTATCATGTTATAGATGAACCTATTAATGAAGAGCAAATCATTTATAAATGTGATTATAAACTACATACAACTGAGGAATCATGCCTTATAAATGATGAATTCAGTATTTATTGATGCTTAAATAATGCTTAAAAGTGTGTACTTATTATAAAGTGTTACCTACTTATTTACTGTTACTATTATTCTCATAACTTTTGCCGTTGTGTTCGTGGTTTTACCCACGTCTTGCTCAGTGTTAAGTTTTCCTTTGTACTGTACATTGTTGAGCACTTACAAGCTTGAGTTCAATTGACTAAACATCAAATCAACCATTTATTTATGTCATGTTGGTCGAGCCTGTGAAAAAATATGAGCCATTGGCATACTTCCTACTATGCTTTCCATTGGGTTAGAACTTCCAAGAAATGCAGCATTTTCCAGGGTTGAAATTTCTTGATGGCAGAAGGGATGAGCACCTTATCTTAATCTGGAATCAGGTCATGGGGGCAGCAATGTAAGGAAAGTAGTCTAGGTTCTCTTCTTGAATGAGCACTGCAACACTGATCAAGGTAGGATTCCTTAACTGTGTTTGTTTGTTTATTTATCAGTTTGTTTTGTCATTATAGGTATCTAATTTCTTTATTGCTACTATAGCAGTTGCAGGAACTAAAGAAGAAAAAAAAAATCTATTACAAGCTTAGACACATTGGTGAAAAACCTGATAAACAACAAGAAAATAATTACGAAATGAAATATTATATATTGCATGATTTTACGGATGTATGTAGATTATACTATAATATTTCTGTATGTGCTGCAAGGTGGTGCAGTTGGTAGCACTGTTGCCTCGCAGCAAGAAGGTCACTGGTTCGCGTCCTAGTGAGGACCCCGGGATCTTTCTGCGTGGAGTTTGCATGTTCTCCCCGTGCAGTATGGGTTCTCTCTGGGTTCTCCGGCTTCCTCCCACAAGTCCAAAAACATGTTGAGGTGAATTGGTGATTCTGTAGGTGTGAATGTGAGTGTGCTCACATGTGAATGGCCGTCCCTCCCTGAGCCTGGTTCTGTCGGAGGCTTTTTTTCCCCTGTGGGGGTTTTCGGTTCCTTCCCACTGTTGCGGACTGCTTGCGGACTGCTGAAGCTTATAGGGAATCCAGATGTTTTGGATTGTTGGGTGTTTCTCTCTCTGCCTTTGTGAAGCGCTATGAGATGACTTGTTGTTGTAAATATGCGCTATACAAATAATATTGAATTGAATTGAATTGAATTGCTTGGTTGTCTGTCTCTAAGTGTAGCCCTGTGATAGACTGGCGACCTGTCCAGGGTGTCCCCTGCCTTCACCCTAAGTAAGCTGGGATAGACTCCAGCCCCCCCGCGCAACCCTAGTGAGGATTAAGCGGTAATGGATGGATGGATGGATTTCTGTGTGAATTAACTCATATGTATCTACTTTATATTAATATTCATGTGAATACAATGAATACAGAGGAATATCCTGTATGTATTTACAGCTACACTATAGTGAGTGAGAGTGTTGTAGTGTTATAACACAACCACTGTAGTTTAATAAACAGTTTATGAATGTTGCCCTTATTAATATCCTATAAATGATCCATAAAGTGTTACTAGTTAAGTATCAAACATTATGAAATCCATTAAGTGTTTCCTAAGAACGCTTTACTTCATCAGAAAGCGGTACTGCTACAGCTCACCTCTAATGGCTGTGGCCTGACCGGTCACCCTTTCAGTTCTAGTGCTGCATTTATGCCATAAAGTGATAACAGTGGCAGATTAAACACTCAAAATTCATAATCCATCTTTTTGGTTTTTGAGTTTAAAAACAACATTAAAAAAACAGCAAGTTTCTCATTTGTACAAATGACATGCATCATTTGCAGCTGAAATAACTGTCACAACTCAGTTAGACAAGTACGCTAACAAAAGCTTGTTAATGATAATGCAGTAACTGGGTTAAAGCTGTCTCCAGCAGATATTATCAAATTAATCTGTGTTTAAAGAATCCCGTTAAAACATCCTAAATATTTACATAATTGTAGCATACATTATATTAAAGTAAAAGACTGAAATTGGCATGTAAATAAGGAGCAGCATTGTTCTTTGCCCTGGTATTATAGCATTGTGTTATACATACAAATAGAATGAAAATATCAATAACATTATCATCTACGGGCTGCAAGGTGGCACAGTTGGTAGCACTGTTGCCTCGCAGCAAGAAGGTTGCCGGTTCACATCCCGGTGGGGGCACCGGGCTCTTTCTACGTGGAGTTTGAATGTTCTCCCTGTTCAGCGTGGGTTCTCTCCGGGTTCTCCAACTTCCTCCCACACAGTCCAAAAACATGTTGAGGTGAATTGGTGATTCTAAATTGTCCGTAGGTGTGAGTGTGCTTGGTTGGTGTGGCCCTGCGATGGACTGGTGACCTGTCCAGGGTGTCCCCTGCCTTCGCCCTGAGTCAGCTGGGATAGACTCCAGCCCCCCGGTGACCCTAATGAGGATTAAGCGGTGTATAGATGATGGATGGACTATCATCTACTAACAACAGAACAAAACTTACCGTCTGTAACCATGCCAGTAACTGCATAAGATTGTACTTTTCTTTGAGGTAAATGGTAATCTAAGTATATTAGATACGCCAACAATAATCGTGCTGAGCAGGTAATACTCGCAAGGTTGACAAGCTTTAAATGCAGTTTCAAATTAAATACATCAAATACAGCAAGTAAAGCTTGGTCTGATGGGAAAGGTATTCCTTTTGCAGATAATTGGTCATCAATCAAAATCCTGCAACACTGAACATTTGTGGTTATGATGGTTAAATGAAAAGGTATGATCATTGAATTACTACAAGTTTTACACAAGGGACCTTCAGTATTTTTTTGCAAATTTCCCTGCAGTGAATCCAATAACTTTCAGCATTTCTCTTTGAAGCATAAATATAAAGCCCATAGTGGTGCTAGAGCTAAGTTTTATCAGAATCCATTCTCCAGGGAAAGTCGGTATGGAAGCTTTTGGCAGTACATCCAGTGAAATAATTTACTTTGGATCATCTGAGCCTGTTATAGAGACGGAGATGAAGCACAGGTAAAGAAGGTTATCAATAAAACGGTCGGTATGATGAAGGGAGAAACCAGGGGAGGAAATTTACAGATGAGGGGCTGATGCATTGCTGGTGAGGGACTCCTGTAGTAAGTTGCGTCTGATGGCTGGTGACTGAGTGTGGAATGTGGCTTGGTTGGCGGCTGACTGGACGATTCGACGACAGAGGTAGTGATGGCGGAATCATACACAGTCAGTTGGAGATGGAGGCTCAGCCACAGGAGCCAGCTGGTTCACAGACAAACGGAGGAAACTTGGAACTGAGGCTCAAAAGTGAGGCACAAAGAAGTTGCTGGTTAGACAATGGATTACATGAGGATGCAAATACTTCTAAGAGAGTTGGCTGTCGATACTACCACGGGAGCAGGCGGAACAATCTGGTGAGGAATGGAGCGATAAGGGGTTTAAATATTGCAGCAGGTGAGTCAGGTGATTTCTGCAAAAAAGAAACAGTGACCACATTCAGGCACAGACACACATTCAGGAACAGAGAGAGAGCAAATGAGGACAATAAAGAGACAAAGGGGAGAAACAAGAGAAACACTGAGAACAGGGAGCAAACCAATGATACCATGACAGGACCAGTCAGCAGATGGACTGATATCTATACAACCATTCTAATAATGAGGCTTGAACACATATGGACAAGTAACATAAGGCTGTCTTAGACATGAGTCTGGCTGAGCCTGATTTTAAACTCCCACAACTAATAATAGATCTTTTTCATGGCAAGCATTTTGACTTGCCACAATAGGGAAAGCACAGGTGGAATTAATGATAATGATGGCGTAGATCCATTAATTGTCCCAGCAAACCATGGCAGTGAACCAAAATGCACAAAGACAGTATGTCCGCTAAATGGAATTTAGCCATCATTATTGCACCTGAGGCAGGAACCGTACAGTATTTCCACAATTAGAGAAGGCTGGATGAGCTGCAGGGCATTTGTTTAACTGGTGTCCCCAGCCAGAGCATCCTGAGAGGGTTATCATCACAGCAAACGAGAACATCCACCTCTTCTCTGGCACCCCAGCGAGATAAAGTAATGGAAAATATAATGGGAACAATAGTAGAACCTGCAAAAAACCACATCTGCCTCCTGCTAGGCGGTCTTTGCGAAATGTGTACAATGATGATACGATACGATAAACGCTTTTCATCAATACGAGCTGTGTTTGGACGTGTATGTGATGAGGCCTGTTTCAACGTGGCGCAAGGAATGCCTGTTGTCTTTTAGCCAAACTGCTGATGATATGGATTAGCTGTCCCTCTGTCTGTGCCCAGCTTTCTCTTTCTTCCCATCTTTCTTGCTTACACACACACACACACACACACACACACACACCTCTGTTTCTGCCTGCTTTCTTCGCAGCGCATGCGGCCCTCTGGCTCAGCTCGCCAATGTGGATTATAGCTCTCTCACGGCTATCATGATCTTACACAAACAACATTTGTCAGCTCATTTATCACTGTTCCCCCCCGGTTGTCCACTCTCGTCTATTCATCTACGCTCTATTTCTGCATCCCTGCCTCCAGGGTGAAAATGCATGTTACCTCCACAACTGAAAATAACCACCAAAAGTCCCCTTTGATATTTGCGCAAATCTGCAAATGTCAGCGGCGATAAGTGAAGCTTGACTGACTCGCTAACACCCATTGTGTTTCTTGGTAACTAGACAGGACGCAAGCACCTTGTAGAAAACCTGTGATGTGTTTTCATCATATACCATTTGGGGTGTCACTTTAGGAGATGATTATCCACCTGTGATCAGCTGTGGTAATTGGCTCTGGCAGAGGGAGGGGGGGTTTGCATCAAGAGATGGGGAATGTGGGGCTCACTGGGTCAATAAGGTGTGTGTGAGTTGTATAAACACTTTGATACATGTCAGTGCTCACACCTAAATGAAAAAGGAGATTTTACTGTAAACTGACAAGTGCAGACTGTGCAGCTTTTATGGGTGAAGTAGGTTTCTTTAGATAAATCACCAAATTCTTTTGAAGTTTGGCTTCCTTGGGGCTCCAAACTCTTGGATCCTCCGACAGCTCAACACGAGTGCGAGGCGCTGGAGTGAAGCCAGCAGGTGTTTGTCGGAGCTTCTCAACTGAATGTCCGACATCATCCTGAAAATAATGGTTGTGGTAATGATGGCAGGTCTGAAAGAAAAGATGACATTAATAGCTGCAATCAAGAGAGAATGAACTCATGGGTAGCTGTCTGAGCACATTAAGGAATGTAAGATAGAACAGATGTGTCGCAGCATGAATTCTGGAATAAAAAGACCAGAACTCATGGAGACGTTGAAGCCGGAACAAATATCATGTTTAGTTTGGGGAATACATCTATGAGCTGAAATTTTGCAAAAATAAATTTGCAAAATACTGTATAATGTTAAAGGATTTGACAACTTTTATAATGTCAAAGCAGCTGCTACACACTGAGGGAAAACATCTCTCTGAATTTTGAGTTTAAAAGTTTAAATGTGTAACTTTTTGACATGGTTGAAATCATTAATCCATATGTTCCAGAGCCAAACTGGAATCCAGGCTCTGACCCACATGCTCTTTGGACCAAACCTACCTGTTGTCTCCAAATCAATACTGAAGCCGCTGCCCAGAAGAACTCAGACATTTACAGTTTCAGTAACATTTTGGATTCTACTTCTTGGATTTCTTGCAACATTTACCATTTTGTATTTCGTATATTAATATCAGATACCGGTACAAAAAGTCTGAACATACCAAAATTTGTTTAAAATTGTAGATTCTTAAAGACATTCCCACACAGCTACTTTTCCTCCACTTTCATCCGAAACCATCACAATTGGTTTCTGTTGGGTGATTTTAGAGGTCAGCTCATGTGATGCAGCCCTCCATCACCCTGCTTCATGATCAGACAGCCCCAACAGAGCCTAGAGGTGTGTTTTAGACCAGTGTCCCATTGAAGAACAAGTAATGGTCACACTAAGCTAAAACCACAAGTGTTGCCTTGGAACTGGATTAAATCATAATAGTGTCACCTCCACAACATGATAGCTCCTCTTCTGTGCTTCCAGATAGGAACCATACATGGTTTTATTAACTTTGTGTGACCATTTTTCATCTTTTTCATTGTCCCAAACAGTTCTCAGTAGTGGTTCTTTTGCAGCAGTTCTACCATGACAGCCTGATTCATACAGCCTTCCTCCGAGCACTGATGCAGGCTCTCATCTAAGCTGCCGGTAACTGTTGATTTCTGAGGCTGCTAATGCTGATGAACTTCTCTGCAGCAGAGGGAACTCGTGGTCTTCCTTTTCTGGGCTAGTCCTCATGAGAGAAGCTTTCATCACAGTGTTTGATGGTTTTTGCACTTAAAAAAAAAAAAAAAAGTAATGCAATTTTCTTAACTGACTGACTTTCATGTCTGAAAAGTAATGATGAACTGTATTTTATTTCTCTTTTTAGTTGAGTTGTTGTCGATTAGCCGTATACCAACAACCTTAGAGCAGCACAAGTGATGATCTCAAACACACTGAGATGAGAATTTTACCATTTACAGAAAACCACTCCAGATAATGACCTCATAAAGTTGGTTAACATATTGCCACCAGTGTGCAAATGTGTCATCAACAAGAGCGGTGGCTACTTTATAGTCTTATGTCAGTTTTGTTTTGCATTGTAGAATATATATATATATATCAATTTATTTCTTTAAAGAACTCTTCTGAATGGTAGGTGTGTGAAAACTCTAGGTTTTAGATTAGCGTACTTCTGCCTCCTCTCAGCCTCATGCAAGCACTGATAAAAGTGCATTGTGCCTGCACTGGACGCATGTGAAGAGGTTACTAATTCAAGCTGCTGCACTAATCTCCTGAAAAGAGGTTTAATAGATCTTTCACACATCAGTGTGATGGAATAGTGTATAGACGAAGGTGCATCTCATTTCTCCTTCCCACCTGAAGTGATCGAACAGATAATACAGTTCCCTTTTGAGAATTTGTGTCCTTCACTGTGAGACAGCTGCTATGATGACTGAAACCTCTTGATACCTCGATAGGAGAGATGAAACTTTATTGATCCCTGCGGGGAAATTGGATCATTGCAGCAGCAAAACAGGGATAAGGTCCAGCATGGGAATAAGATAAGTGGACTACAAGCACACAGACAGAATATTGAATAGGCAATACAAAAAGTAGAACTAATAAAGAAAACATCTATATTTTAAGTAATTAAGTGGACTGTATTGATTGAAAATACACAATGGAGAGCATGGATTGACATGTATGCATAAGAACACCATGCAGCCTGATGCAAACCAAATGCTATCCAACAGCTCTTTAGCCAAACACACTTTTGGGCAGGTTCCTAGTTGTACCATATATATATATATGTGTGTTGTTATGGTAACTATAGCTCCCAAAAAATTCCAACTACATATTGGCTGGGTTTTGAAAAAAACATTCTTGGGTTAAAATGGACTCTTTCACAATCTTTCCCAAACATCAGACAAGTAGAGGTCAGGAATTTGGAAACTATTTAACTACTTGCACTAAATATAACTATAATAATTATCTATTTACAGTACATACTGTATACTAGGGACACATCAATGACATTTTCTTTCAGGTCAAGTACAAATATGAGTACTTGCATTGGCTGGTCCTGAGTATTAGTATTTCCACCATAAAAAGATAATTACAATAAAGGCAAAACAGCAGCTGCAGTAGCTCGGATGGTGTGTCACTGCATTGCTTGTATTTGACTTCATCATTCACATCTGTCCAGTGTGCAGTGAAGCTGCTGAGACTCGCTTTGAGGACACTGCATGTCCACATATCAGTGGTGAAGCTGAAGACCAAAATATGCCGCAACAGGGTGTCAGTGTGCTTTTTTCACAGTCATGTACTCTTGGCTAGACAGCTTCTGTGATGGTAACAGCTGGGAATCTCTTCCTCAGACAGCAGCACACTGACATTCAGTGACATCCTTTATAAGAACCAGGGACTACTGCTGGTCATCAGGTTATTTTTACTGCTCTTGACTGGTTTTCAGTTCTTGCTGCAGTGTTGGTTGTTGCTTTTCCAGCTGTAGCAAACTCATCAAACTTTATATTTTGTTGGGTTTCTGATGATATTGCAAACTACTTGTGTTAAATTAGGTTTTTTTCCTAAACCTCTTGAAAATTTAGGAGGCTAGAGCTTGTAGTCTGACCATGTGACTTATCTGAATACACGTATCTCCAAACTGGCGATGTTTCTTTCATTTCAGCCAACGTAAGTTTAATGTATTGTTGATATTTGCTGAGGCTCTGATCATGACAGCAAAAGAACAGGCCCAAAACACCAGAGCCATAGAAGCAAGGGTGTACCACAGCAGATAGAACCCTAAGTGCAGGCTATGCAAAGACTTATACCCTGTGCAAAGCATCACTGAGGGGCATAACCAAGTGGCTGAGACAGTGTGCAGAAACATACAGTACATTGTACAGGTACCAAAAATGGATTAGAGCTCCACACATCCCAATGGGATACAGCAGAGAAAGGGGCTGAAGCACAGAGCTACGATCCTGTGGGACTTCAAGTTCCAGACTGACAAGCAGCTGCTGGCTAACTAACCAGACATAGCGATGGTCGACAAGGAGCAGAAGATGGCAGTTATGATTGATGTGGCAGGTAACTGTACCATTAGGAAGAGGGGGCTGGAGAAGACTGAGAGGTATCAGGACCTGGAGAAACAACTGAAAGTTTATTTGGAAAAACATCATTGTCTTCTAATTTTGATTTACTTTACTAAGTCATGTTGTTAGAGCGGTTGTCCTCTGATCGTAAGGTTGGCGGTTCGATCCCTGCCCCCTCCACAGTCGAAGTGTCCTTGGGCAAGACACTGAACCCGAAGTTGCTCCCAATGGCAGGCTAGTGCCTTGCATGGCAGCTCTGTCGCTGCTGTCGTATGAATGTGTGTGTGAATGGGTGAACGAGAAACATTGTAAAGCGCTTTGAGTCCCGCAAAGGTAGAAAAGCGCTATATAAGTGGAGACCATTTACCATTTTAAATAGTATTAGTACTAGTAGTAGTATGCATTCCATGGAAAGTGAACTCTTCCACTGGTAGAAGATGAAATCCACTCTGGTCTCAGTGGTAACGGGAGCATTATGGGCTGAGACCCCCAAAGTGGGAGCGATACTCCAGCAGATTCCAAGTACTGTAGTCCTAATAACAGCTAACATACTGCAAAGAACCCTCAAACTCCCAGAGCCCTGGTAGAGAACCCTGTAAAAGACACACACAGACCACCTGGCCATTTTCAATTGTATTCGTGTATTTGGCTAGATATAAACCCGAGAAAATAAACGCAAATTGCAACGCCTGCCTCATTGTGCACTACAGGACTTAAACATCATTGTCTATATTCTCTAAAATTCTGCTGGTCTTGTTGCCTTGAGAAAAAAATAATCAGCATCTGCTCCTTTTTTACTGCCATTTAAGAGCGTGTGTTGCTATTGGATGCTATGAAGTTACTTCTATTGGGATTTATTTCAACCTTATTGCTATGCTTTGAAATAATTATGTGAATTTTAGTCCACATAGACAGCTAGGAGGACCTTGAATGTGACCCTCCATTTAACTGACAATCAAAAAGTAAAAATCCAAACATGGCGGAAGGTAAAATGTGCATATAATCCTCTCTGGATCATGTAGAGATATGCTTTATCTCATTTTTGCATTATCTTCCAGACCAAGACTTGGTGGGACGATCACTTGTAAGATAAAGGTAAAATCTTCCACTGACTAAAAGTGTTGGATCCTACGAAGTTCAAAAACGATCAGTTAGTGTATCAAGCTGTTTTACAGTATTTCCTCTCCTCCTCTCTGTCTCTACCTTCTTACTATCACAGGCAGTGGTGTGTGGGTGGTAAGAGTCACCCCAGCATGCCCTGCTGCGCTGATATTTTCAGATTTCAGGTTTTGCGGCAATCTGTGGAATGTCAGAGGATTAATATAGGAGGTAGTTAGATACCATGCAATGCATCCTAATCAGTGGCCAAGCCTACTGGCAAGAGTACTTATGTTTCTGAAGCTCCTCGCCATATTAAGGAGTCACTGATGGAATAATTTCATTTGTGATGCCTGCTTCAAATTTAAAACCTTGTTCATTAAAGAGCGGGATGTGTGTTATGTGAGGCCAATTCATTTTCATACTGTTGAATTAATATGGAGTTTAAAAGGAAACCAAGGTGAAGAATTGGATGGTCAATTCTATTAATTTTACTGTTGTAAAACGTCGAGTTTACTGATTTTTAACTTACCTTTTCTTTGCTGTACAATACCAGCCAGTGAGGCAACCACCAAGGACACAGCTCCCTTTAGTTGGGGCCATGACGTCTCTTCTTACCACTGCAGCTCCCAGGGTGTCACCTGCAGAATTAACTCCTAGAATCTCCAGGTTGCTGCGCGACATAATGTTGATGCCCTCTACAATATTTTCTCCTTCTTCTTTTATCCTCGCTGTGCAGTTCTGCAAAACAGAAATCCTTTAGCTTAACACTCCACAGGCCATTTTTTTGTTCATATTTGTTATACTGTTAACATGTAAACTAAGGGTTCTGGTGCACACTGAAATTAAAAATATTGACCTTCAGCTCCCAACTGGGCTAAGAACCTCCAGTGGAGGGAGGGTCCACAATACAGATGGGGAAAAAACATGTGGCTGATGTGCAGTACAGCAATCTAAATAAAGAAATGTGCTCAGATTGTTGTTTTCAAGAGTAGCCCGTGACTGAAGCTCGTATTAGGTTGTGTTATGGGGCCGCCGTGGCTCAGGTGGAAGAGCATCAGTGGTCTACTAATTGACATGGAGAGAGGCCAGAGCTCAAACCACCAACCCTACAGAGTGTCCTTGGGCAAGATGCTGGACCTGAAGTTCCTCCTGATGGCTGGGAGCACCTGACATGGCAGCTCTACCGCCAGTGTGTGCAAGTGGTTAAATGAGAACCACATTATAAAGTGCCTTTATAGAATCCAGCTAAGGTTAAAAGGCCCAATGCAAGTGCAAAGCATCTGCAGTTGTTTGAAGTTATAATAATCTGGTTTTGTTCCTGAAATAAAAGAAATGTAACAATGCTCCTGAGATTTACAAGATTTTAAATTCAGCAGCGAACATGCAATATAAATGATCTTTGGTACTGAAACAAAAAGAAAAATGGTTTCCTCAGACTAACTGTCCCATTGCATTCTGTATTTTCAATCCTAAAACCTGTCAAGTAGAAAAAGCCAGCACTTTGTAATACTACTGGCCGCCTCTAATTTTACCCCATAATCTGAACATGTGGACAACTTCAAAATATGTAGACATGACCCACCAGTGACGGTCTCCCGGCAG
This sequence comes from Stegastes partitus, assembly GCF_000690725.1. Taxonomy (NCBI): domain Eukaryota; kingdom Metazoa; phylum Chordata; class Actinopteri; family Pomacentridae; genus Stegastes; species Stegastes partitus. The sequence goes on along the minus strand of NW_007578066.1, from coordinate 4,269 downwards.
AATGGGTCTTCTTACAACTCAGGTTTATTTTGAATGAAATTTCTCCACTGAACTGTTAGACTTGTAGCTACACATTCTGAAGTATTTCACTCTTTTTCCCATCTGTTCCTCTTAAATACTGTTGCGTTGAAGGATGCTTAATACTGTACAACCCCTTCGCTGACTTACTTTATAAAATTGTAAGTCAGCCTTTTGTGCATAGTAATGCTCCTGTCTAATCAGAAACCAAAGATTATCACTTAAATTTTAAACATAAAATATTATGCTCGTAATTTGTTTTTTTTCTAATTGCACTCTTTATGTTTCATGAGGATTTAAATTGCAAACCAAAATTAGGTTATTGTGATAAGCAAATGAATGTTTGAGATGATTTGAATTTGAGGTCTTAGTAAAGCAGAAGTGGGTTTTTTTTCATGTTTTCTTTCAGCACAAAGTCTTAAGCATTTATAAGTATTATATAAACACCTAAATTATTTATGAAACACTAGAAAGCAGCGTATGCACAGTTAATACCTGAGTGATAACTTGTGGTAATCGCTGTTAAAGGCATACACCACCACCACAGAGAAATCATTTTCTCCTCAAAATACCTCATTAGGATTATCACTTCAGCTGCTGCACTTTGGGCATAATGGCTTTTTGCTCTAAACAAAACACTTGGGAGACTTCCCAGTCGGATCTGCGCTGAGCTTCGCTGTGGTGACTGGGTGCTGGTGGGGGAGTCTTGGTAATAATTGCATCCATCTATCAAACCCCAGGTCAGTGTCACCATTTCAAATGACAACATCCTGTGGTGCAGCTGCTGACTCGGGCATTGTCAGCAATGTTATCATGCGGCGTTCTTGGACCGCTATGTTAGAAATTGGTAACGGGAAGAAAAGAGGCCAGCTGCAGAGGTGTGGGGCTTGACCCGATGCAGCCACAAAACTAGAGCCTGTAAGATAGCAGACATAAGGTTAAAGATAAGGCAATTTATACTGGCAGTGGAAGGCAGGGAGAGAAAAATACAACACAAGTAGTATAGGTTAAAATAAAATGTAAAATGATGCTTCAAAAAAAATAAATAAAAGCATGAGTCCAGAGCAGATTTGAAATATTCAGGTCATGAAGATACTTTCTTGGAGTCTAGACATTAAAAAGTATAAAATTCTGAATCTTGGCAAAGGTGGAGTTTTTTTGGGGAAAAAAGGAAGATAAATAACACAAAGCAGCTGATGACTTTATCAGGCAGCGGTCTTGAATTTGTGTCGGGCTAATCTGTGGTGCTGACCAGCTGTATTCATATTCTCATGGGATGATGTATCATATTCTGCACGAAATCTTTGTAGGACCAGTTATTAAATACAGTTCTCATTACATACTGCAGTAGTCTTTGAGTAGGCCAGCTTTGAAGCACGTGAAAAACTATAATATAATTCCTCTTAAGGCTTAGTCGACACAATTGCACAATAATGAAGATTGTTCCTATTATTCATTCACATAGCCTCCTTAAATAGGACTCATCACTCACTCTCAAAGCTCTTGTACACTGTAATTGAACTGTTAGCAAAGTAAATAAAATATGAAGCAAGTGATTAAAGAAATGTAGAGCATTACTGGCATCTGATCAAAATTTGGCTGCATTGATTGTGCATTGGACTGTGACTGATGTGAAAACAGAAACTGAATTGAACACATCCAGTAGAAACAAACAGACACATCACTCAAGTAAGAAAGGTAATACTCAAGAATAAGAATAATTATCTCAACAGTAACGTAGGAGTCGATGGCCTTGCTGGTTGCTCTGTCAGGTTGTATGATGTATATGTTTGCATTTGTTTGACCACTTGCTTTTTTTTACGTTTATTGAGAGCAGCACTTGAGCTGTATGAACTCCCAAAGTTTGTCTTATAACTGGGATGTTTGAACAATGTTCCAAAGACCTTCTATCATGTCAGCAATATTTGGCTTTCTTCGTCAAGCGTCCCAAAAATGGTCAGAGGAGTTAAAGTCAGGAGATATGGAAAAATACCATCAAATCTACTCGAGTTCTGCTTCACTGGAAAGACACAAATCAAAGAAAGCTGACCTTTTGTACTAAGGACTCGACATGGTCAATGCCAAAAATGTGTTCCAGTTTAATTGCTGACCTAGAAATAGTGCAGGATCTGTCTTTATTTTACATTTCAGAACAGATTCTGCTTTGAAACCATTCAAAATCTTCTCAATTTTTCCATGTTTACATTAAAATGTGTAGGATTTTTGATACACTCTGATTTTTGACCCTACTTTGTCTTTTTATATCATAAGATAAAGGTGTGAAATAAAAATGTGCAACAACGAACACATTAAATTCCAATGTGTATTTTCCCTTTAAGCAGTCCTTTTCACAGATAAGACATGCCCACTGGATATCAGCTGACAGTGGACCAGCATTTTCAGCTGCATCAATCCGTTAGTGGCCAATACTGTGTGAACACACGTTTTTGTGATGATTTTCAGCTTTCACCACCACAGTGGCAGAACAGTTTTGGGTGGTCCATCCATCAAACCTTTACAGATCCCATCTCAGCGCAGTAATAGCAGTGTGAAAGTGCCCTGGCTCTTTTGACATGTGTGAATGCAGAGGGAGGTCTCCTGCTATTTTCCTGGTGAGCAAATAGAGCCAACCAACCCTGTGCTCCACCCACACTCTCCTACTGCTTTTCTCTTACTCTGCATAAAACTAAGCATGCAGCATGAAATATATTGACATTCACCCTGACATCCGGTGGTGCTTAACCACGCACTAATTATATTTATGTGCAATGGATGCAATACATTATTTCTCATGAGCTATAGCTTTTTTTTTTTTTTGCTGGGACTGATGATTACAAATGAGCGTGTTAAGACTAATCATGAGGACATATCATTCATAAGCTCAGTTCACAAAATGACAAATATTCAATTCTTATTCATACTGACTGTTCTTCTCGTCTTCTGAATATAATCTGGATTGCTGAAATAAGATTTGCTTGCAGGTTATTTAATAAGGTAAGACCTAAACATATTCAGAAACTGACACTAAAACCTATTCTTGTTGGCACTTCAATATTTTTTAAAGCTTAAGCATATTCAGTCTATTTAATCACAGCGTGGTGAATATTATTAACTTTTTAGCACCTGTTTATAGATGTGTGTGTGTGTGTGTGTGTGTGTTGGGTACCTCATGCAGCTGCAGCAACTTCACTTTCCTCGTCTCACTTCTTTTTCTTGTTTGATTAATCGGAGAATGTGAAAAAAGTTTCCCTGCAGCCATATATTCTTCACCTCATCTTTAAATGCCTTCCATTAAGCGTTAACAAAACAATGACAAAATATTAGAGCAAATTACCGTTTTAATTTGAATTGCAACATGAGCAAATTGAAAATGCAGTTATTTGCGCAACTGAGATTTTAATGTTTACCATAACCACAGTTAAACTGAACATAGAAAGCGCGCTGAGAGGACCATGAACAGAGATGAAGGGGGCTTCATGCTCCAGAAAAAGCAATCGGCGGGGGGAGTGCGGCGCGCCTGGCGGGGCGGTCGGGTCTGCTGGGCTCGCCACGACATACCATTTCGGTGTGGGCGTGGCTTGCCCGGCGAATCTGGCGGCTCTGCTGGGCGGTGCCGCAGGTGCCGGCTGTCAAAATCTGCCGGCTGACACGTCACCGGCTGTCAGTGTCATCTCTGAAGAAGGCGAGCGTTGTCGCCGAAACCGTCAGGTAATAAGAACTACACTCTACATGTCTGAATGGAGGACTGGCGACCTGTCCAGGATGTCCCCTGCCTTCGCCCTACATCGTCTGGGATAGACTCCCCCGCGACCCTACTGAGGATTAAGCGGTGTATAGATAATGGATGGATAGATTGAAACTATATTGAAAGAATTTCACCATAACAATTTTTGTTGTTTTGAAGATGGTTTTCTTTTTGATGTCATTATGGTCTCTGAATCACTCTTTGTCTGGTCCCTCCCCTAGAACCAATTTGCCTTGGGAGACCCTACCAGGGGCTAATGCCCCGGACAGCATAGCTCCCAGGATCACAGGGACACTCAAACCTCTCCACCGCGATAAGGTGGCAATTCATCGGGAGGATTTTTTTATTTTTATTTTTATTTTTTTTTTACTTTTTTTTTCTTTTAAAATGGTTTCTAATTGTATTTTCAACTTAAGCTCTTTTGTATCATTATTTTAGTCCCTAATTGTATTTTCAACTTAAGCTGTTTTGCTGTTTAATACTCCAATAGCAGTTTAAATTTGGAT